>NC_066581.1:517210102-517425102 GCF_024323335.1 Lathyrus oleraceus
GAATATGAAATATGGTAAGGTACCACGCGCTTAAGTGATTTTGCTATATCATAAGATATGGGTCACATACACTTAAGTGGTCTTTTTAGCTTGCAGCCCATGCAAGTGGTTCTATAAATAGAACCCTTGTGCAGAAGCATTGGATTAGATGAAATTCCATTTCTTTCTCTCTCTCTCTCTCTCTCTCTCTCTCTCTCTCACTCACTCAAAAGCCTTCATTTGTAGCAGCTAGCACTGAGATTGAAGGAATTCATTCGTGTAGACTGAGTAGAGGCGTTGTCACCATTCAACGTTCGTGATTACTCCTTAGATCTACATCAAAGGTTTCAATCGCCAGAAGAGGTAACGATTTCTATCACTGATCATGCCCATTTGTAAGGATCACTAAGGAGAAAATTTTAATTTCCGATGCGTTTTGGATCGCCAATCTCCTTCAGTAAGAACCATGATACATCTATAACAAAATTGGAGATGCAAATTGGTCAGATATCTTGACAAATAGGTGCTTTACCTAGCTCTAGTGGAGGACTTACAGGTAACACTGTAGATAATCCTAAAAATGAGACTTGCAAGGTTGTAGAAATAGGTTTTGAGGTGATCACTAATAGGGGTGAGGATGAAATAGTGGAAGTAAGGACCGAGAAAAAGGAGAATAAAAATTAGGGTGACCAAGCTAAGAAGGGAGTCACCATTGAAAAACTAATAGACAAAAACTCCCCTTGGAGAAGAACAAAGAAGCAGATCCTTAATGACCCTAATCCAGAACTACCTGATTATATAAAACCGTCGTATCCCATAATTAAGAAGAAGCCAACACAGGAAGATGAAGCAGGACTATTTACTGTGTTCAAAGAGATGTTGACCATGTTTCAGGTAAGTATTTCTTAAATGAAGTATTAAAGCTAATGCCTAAGTTTGTTAAATTTATGAAGTTATTGCTAAAGCGTACGAAGCAGAAGTCGGTCAAAGAACATGTAAACATGACTAAGAAAGTAAATACGGCAGTGCCACAAACACTGTCACCAAAGCTGAAGGATCCGGGTAAGTTTACCATCTCTTGTACCATTGGTGTAGTAAAGATCCCGCATGACTTGTGTGATTTAGGATCTAGTATTAATGCAATGTCATTGAATAAGGTTAAAGAATAGAACTTGGGAGAGATCATACCGAGTATTATGACTCTCACTTTGGATGATTTATCTGTTACTCATCCTAATGGTATCTTGCAGGATGTGTTAGTAGATGTCGATGGTTTAGTTTTTCCTGTAGATTTCGTGGTGATTGACATGAAGGGAGATACAAGAGGGTAAGTTATTCTCGAATGACCATTTTTGGTAACTGGGAAGGCTTTAATAGATGTGGAAACCAGTGAACTTAGTTTGATGTTCAATAAGGAGAAGGTGGTGTTTAATGTGTATGAATGAACACCATATGTAGAGGATTTAGAGACATGCTACCAGTTTGAATATAAGGTAGAAAAGTTGACAAAAGAGAGAATGAAGATGGATTAATCGGCGTGAGGGTGTCCCTTGCGCCTGACAAGCCCTAGGCATGGACCGTCAAGCTAATGACGGAAAATAAGTGTTGGATGGGAGGTAGCCAATCTGTTATAACCAATTTGTTTGTTTTTGCATAATTTATTTTATGTTAGTAGTGAAGGTCAATAAGAATACTTAGACACTCGAGCATACCTTTCAATCACAATTAGTGTTTGTATTTAATGAACAAGTTTGTAGCTACTATTTCTTTCAAATTTATAAAATTTGCACTTGTAGCATTAAACAAATGAACCAAAAGTACCATCTGAGGAAACTTGATCATCGGGAAAGCGACTTACAGCTTGAAGGCAAAGGATGAAAAAGGAATCAAGGGACTTGTACTCAAACTTGAGATACCTCAACTAGTAAGGTTTGAGCCAAATAAATTATACTATTTACTATTCCTTTTATTGAGTGTATCCATGCATTATTGTTTTACCAGGTTTGAACTATTTCCAGTTAAACTTGTCTAATTTGATTTACACACATTGAAGCAGTTGTTTTCTTTGAACTCTGGGCCTTTTTAACCACCCTGTAGTAATAGGATGCGTCCATTCGTAACCACTTTGAGTTTGGCCTGACTTAGCCTTATTTCTTAGCCTAATGACTTAAGAGATTTTATCTTTCCACCCTCTCTTTGGAGATAGGTAAAAATGTTTAGTTCTTAACTTGTATGAAAAAGAGTAAGTTTGGGGTTGCTCTTGAAAGTGAGCAAAGTTTAAAGTTTGGGGTTGGGGTACTAGAGAAAAATGGTTAAAAATTCAAAATTTTGAGGAAAAAAAAACAGAAGTTGACAAAAAAAAGAGATAATAAGAATGCAAAAGGCACGTTGAGGACCCAAATAGAAATATCTCTAGTACCATAATCAAGGAACAAAGTGGTATGATAAAAGAAGGAGAACTAGGAACCTAACTCCAAAGGTTTAAACATACTTTCCCAAAAATGTACTACCCGAACATAAGCCAAGTTACAATAAAAAAAGCCCTCAAATGTGTGTGTTTTGATTTCTTTGACGAATTATATTAGAACATGATCAAACTCAGTATAAACTATTTTGCATGTTGATTGAGAGACTACCCTATCAATTGAGTGAGTCAAAGTGAGATGAGAGACATGATGAGTACTTGTCAAAAATTGAGGATGTTTTTTGAATTTTCTGGATTAAAGTTGGAAGCTAGAACAATGGTCAGGTAAAAATATTTTTATATGGTGATGTTCAATTGTTATTATGCAACTTGTTTTCTGTTTGGAATTGGCAATGTAGGCAAGTTACTTGAGGGTGTAACACCTCAAAATTTGCCCTCCTCCCTTGGGACCAGCTTAACATATTGCATTGCATTTCTTAGGTCATTAGTCATTAGCATGTTGCATATCATGTGGCTACATTGAGCAAGTCATCCTCCTAAGTCTTGGTCAGAAGATAAAAGGTTGATGTATGCAAGCCTGAGGGTTTCATTGATTGAATTAATCATTAATCATCTGAGGATGTGTGGTACAAATTAGGGTTTCTTGATTCTCAAGGGGGATGAGCTTCATCTTGGTTGCAATGATACATCATCATCATCAGGGTCTTGTCATCACCAAGAGATTGATCAGATACCTTGGGATTAGGGTTTTGACCACTGGTCAACCCTAATCAGTTGAATCATCTGCATTGTGCCAATCAGGGCTTGGCAAAGAGATGGGGTTTTCAATGGATATGGGGGTCATCATATGATTATTTTGAGCTTATGGAAGCTAGGGTTTCATCATTGAGCCATGGCATCAGGAGTTTGAAGCTCAATTTGATCAGTGCATAGCCAGATTCATCTATCAGTCAGAAAAGTCAACTGTGGTCAACTGTGCCTGAATTGATGGACTTGGAGGTGGGAGAGAGTTAGAGACACTTCATTCATGTCTAGACAAGTTTCATTTGGCATTTCAAGCATCAAGAATGAAGAAAATAAAGTCAGATGGAAACTTTCCAAAAATAGAAAGTGACTTGTAATTGAGAATTGCCAAAAATGGAAAGTTTTTCTCCTCAAGATTACGTGTCCAAAAATGTTTCAAATGAAATTTTGTTCAACATGAAAGTTGTATATCTTGCTCTCACCTTTCCAAAAAGTCCAAGAACATGAATTTCTCATGTGTGGTTGGCAAGTTATGGATTGATCATTGTCCAAAAAAGTTGAATTTCAAAGTGGCATAACTTTTGAATGGAAAGGCCAAATTGGGTGATTCTTTTTTGAGCAAACCACATTTGACATGAACTTTCATGATGCATCATCACATTTCATTAAAAATCATCATAGCAAAAGGTCATTTTTCAAGTGAACCATTTAAAAATTGGTGGGAAAAATAGTGATTTTCAAAAATACAAGGCATTTGCATTTCAAACCTTTTCCAACACATCACAAACATCAAATATGACTTGCTTGAACTGCATTGGCACTGTTACATTGGCTGAATTAGAAAAGGACATTTTGGCCAAAACACATGAAAATTGCACTTTGCTAATTCACTTGGATTTGCCTAATCTTGATTAGCAAGTTGATTAGCACATGGTATAAAGCATTAATCATAACAGAAATTGCATAATCACAATTCACAATCTCAGATCTAACAGAAAACTCATCAAATTCTCTCAATTTTCTTCAAACTTTTTCACACTTTTTCCATCATTTTCATTGAAATTCATCATCTATCTTGCTTGTTTTTGTATGATCTATCATCTACAGGCACTTGTGAAGAACTGTTAAGCAAGATCTTGGCAAATACATTGAGGAATTGGAACTGTTGCATCCAAGAACATCCATGGCAGTTTGAGGATTCTTGAATCTGGAGCGCGCTGGAGCTGAAATACTTGTTTCAATCACCTTCCTAAGCATCAAGCATCATCTGTTGTCAGTTTTTGGACCTTGAAACGCACGCATCAAGACCTGCATCATCCAAAAGGTTAGAATTCGACCGAGCTAATTCTCAAAATTATGATATGGTTTGTGTAGGTCTTAGATCATAGAGCACGTTGCAACTTGTGGTTTTGAATTTCATTAAGAATTGAGTGAGAAATCTGGAATTTAAGATTTGATGTCAAAGTTTCTTTGGATCGATTTATTCAGCATGTTAGGAATTAGGTTAAATCATGTGGACATTCTTGATGTACGCGTTTAGACGAGTTCAGTGATATATGATTTGTCCATTTTAGTGAGAATTTGTTCATGGTGATTTTCTGGAATGATGAGTTGATGAACATGATGAAGAACACGCTTCAGATAGCGTTTGATCCATTTTGCCTGGTTTCAGTTTTTGAATGGTGTTTCCCGCGGCTTCTGTCCACTAGCACGATGCCATGCCCTTAAGTGAAACGCAGCGTTTCACTTAAGTGGCCGCATATTTACCAAATTGCCATTATCAGCATTTTAAATCATTTCATCATTTTTCCTTTTCATTTTTATTTCATTTTGATCATTCATCTTTAAAAATCCATAACTCTTTCAAAAATGATCCAAATTTGATGCAATTTTTTGTGCCATTCTCCTTGTGATGTGCTCCATTTTCTGGTGATTTTTAATCATATTGTGCACGTGTGGAAAAATTATTTGGCTAGGGATTGTTTGAATGTGTCCTTTGTGCACCATGCTCACTCTTTTGCTCATAAAATGATGATGCATCATTAGAAATTCATGAAACTTTTTGTGCTTAAACTAGACATGTTCCTGGTGATTTTGGTATATGGTTTGCTAATTTTGCATTTCTGGATTAAGAGATATGATGTGATCTTCGTGAGTGTGACAATGTATGTCACACTATGCTTTGTTCATGTTCTTGATTTTAATTTCCATGCTTATGCTATGCCAATTGCTCTAATTTTTTTGCATGTGATTACTTCTGTATGTCTAGTTTGAGCATGATTTTTTGTAGATTTTTTTGATTCATTTCCTATTTGACTGGGATTTCCTTTGCTGTTTAGTCATTTTTTGAACTTTTGTGGAGTGTTCAACTTACATGACTTGTGAAATTCCCATGCCTTATCACATGAAGCTGAAACTTTGTGGATTGATTCTTAACATGTTTAATTTCATTTTGGCTTTGGTGTGGTTCATTTATCCTATGCCATTTCTGTTTTACACTTGCCTAAAGTTGATACATGATTTGTGGCCTTGTTTGGACTTGTATAAGCATGACTTGACTTAGTGAATTTAATTTCTATACTTCCTCTGGTCCAAATAGCATGAAAATTGGTATGTTGCTCGTTGAATATGTTTTTCTTGAGCTTGAATTTTTTGGGAATTTATTGAGCTATTTTGGTATTGGTTTGATTGTGATCATTCTGTTTGCTCCAATGTGGTTCCAAAATGCATAATGTGACATGTTTAGCTTATGAATTGAATTTGGTGCATAGTTTTGATGTGAGACCAATTGGACTTTATTCTGGAGTGATTTATCTTGATTCTTGTTGAGTTTCACTTGCTGTTTTAAATTTTTCATCTCCTTTGGACCCTAGGCTTGGCCTAGTGGTCTTGTTTCTCATGTTTGAATGTGATTTTCAGGCTGAAGAAGCAAATGCTTTAAGGAGATTAATTCAAGTTGATTGATTTTGGTTTATATGCTTGTTATGAACTAACTTGGTTTGTTTTGTAGGATGCTAACTCATTTGATTTGAGTTTGTGCTTTGCACATGTGATAGATTGTGTTGACTGTTGGTTCATAATTGGTCTGTTTTGACTTTGTGACTTGCATGCTGATTACATTTGATTGATTTCAGGTACCATAGTCGCTTCAGTTCCTTTGAGAACTTGCTATTGCTTTGCTTTGCTTAAGAATTGAGGTAGACTCTCTTGTCTCCATGTAGTCTGGAAGACCTGGCCTGTTACTTGGCCAGGCACCTGTCTGAAGTCCTCCTTAAGAGGCAATGCCTGTGATTGTTTATATTTGTCCCCAAGCAGGAAAAGACCTTGATTAAGGCAATTGGCAGAACCCAAGGGATGTGCAATCCATCCCCTGCTATTCTTGTTGAGTCGTCCCTCTGCTCACACCACTGTCTTGATGCATTGGGATATTAACCCAAGATCCATGTACAGTTGTACAGTTGAGTCAGAGTCATGAGTGTAGAAGGGTTCCCACTTTCTGGACCCACACTTCTTTGTCTGAAGCTCTCCCTGGCCAGGGATAAGAGCTGTGAGGCACACCCCTCACTCACCTTTCATCTGGCTTCACCCTGACTCTCAATGTCAGGGTTAAGAGCTAACATCACCCTGACACAGTTGTGTTGCTTTTGCAACTTAACCCTTGATTGAGCCCACCTTGTCTGGATATAGTGTGTGCTAATTGCGAATGCTTGTTTTGTTTTGATTATGCTTGCATGCTTTGCTTTGCTTGTTTAGGATTAGCTTGCTGCCTGTGTAAGTTAGGATAGAAACCATAACATAGGGCAATGATGCATGATAACATCTAGGCTCGAGTCCAGCTCCCTAGTAGTGTGTCTCCCTTTGTATCTGGTTAGAATTTCTTTCCCGTTCAGGGGAACTACGTCGCCCTGATCCTCATACCAGATGAGGTACGTAGGCAGGAGACTGTGCGAGGTCTCTCCGGGCACCCTTTTTCTTTTTTGTGTGTGTTTGCTTGACAGTTGCTAGGCTCGAGTGCCTGACTCCTTAGTAACTTGTTTGTTTGTTAACCCTCTTGTGTGTTGGGATATGGATGTAAGACCAGCGATTGGCTGTCCGTATCCTGATTGTGTTTGTTTGGTTCGGAAGCTGATGTAAGTCCAGCTATTGGCGTTCGGGTTCCATGTTTGCCTTTTTGTGCGTGTGTTTGTTTCGGCGTGCGTGAGCCGAACTACGGCAGCTCTGATTCTCGTTTCAGACGAGATACGTAGGCATAGGATGCGATATCCTAGCGAGCCCTCTCCCCTCTTTCTCCACCTGTTTTGTCTAGTGTGTGTGTGTGTGATGTTTGTTTTAGCAACCTTAACCTATCTTTTGAGCGTGGATCCCGTCGAGTACGACGGATGCGTAGGGGTGCTAATACCTTCCCTTCGCATAACCGACTCCCGATCCCATTCTCTTTGGTCGCGAGACCATGCTTTTTCCAGGTTTACTCTGAGCGTTTCCTTTCCCTCTTTTGGGATAAATAACGCACGGTGGCGGCTCTGTGTTGTTTTGTTTTAGCCCGCCGGTTGTTTTTCGTGGATGCGACAGCTGGCGACTCTGCTGGGGACTACAAGATGTTGACCTGTGCTGGTCCATCTTCCCTAAGCGAGTCAGTCCTAGCGCTCTCTAGGATAGGGTTTTGGTTGCTGTTTGCTGTTATTTATTGCATTCATTTATTTATTGTTTGCATTTATTATTTGCATTTATGTTTGCATTCATTCATATTCATCTGTTCATCTGGCTGTGCTGTGTTGTCTCTCTGTTGGGGTGGGAGTTACTCGAGGTAAAAGGCCCAATACCCAGGCTATGAGTGAAATCTAGGAAACCTAGGAATAGAGTGATTCATGGGAAGCGGGTGGTATGCGCCACTTAGCGGAACATTGACATCACGAGCAGTTCAGACCCTGATGGGATATTATCGTTACATACTTCGGATGTGTATATGATGATATTCTGTGAAAGGTTATTTATGCTGCGTTTCTCTCGACCTTACCCTGGCCTAGATGACACCCGTGAGTGGGGAGGGAATGATCTTTATTACAGGTACAGATGGTGACTTTGATGGTGACTGATGGTTCCGTTGATCAGAGTCATATTTATAAGCCGGATTTATGGGCATTTCTTGCCGAGACGCCGAAGTGCTGTCCGTGTTATTTATCAGTGGGGATCCGTTTATTTCAGGATTCCCCGGGCCGATTCAGAGGATTGCGGTTATCTTCTCAGAGATTGTTTGGTGATGATGATGATGTATCTTTCAGTTCCGTTTATTTCGGAACTCCCAAGTCAGACTTATGGTTAATCAGTACCTCAGATGACAGTGATCAGTTCAGGGGCCGTAACTCAGTGCAACAGATGTTCAGATGACTTGGAGGATGGCACAGTGCATTGCATTCACGCATCAGCATCATCCACATTTTGCATTCCTCTGCATCTAACTCATGTCTATCCATACTCAGGATACATTCTCGATTGAGATTCTGGTTGAGAGACATCCTGATGTCAGAATGCTATTGTCGAAATTTTATCTGTCTCGATGAAACCAGGATCGAAAGATAGAGTGTTCCTCGTATGGATAGACGTTGCATTCATGCATATTAACCTGTTTGCTGTTTTGCAGGTATCAGTTCTAACGTGCTTGATTGTTTCAGGAATCATTGCGCGTGCTCGTAGAGTCGTACCTTTGCACTCAACACGCCCTCACAGATATTTCACTCGGCGCAATACTCCCAGACTGATGGATCTTCCGAACACAGATATTCTTGAGCTGAAGGACAAGATGAATGAGCTGATCAACATCATGCAGGGTTTTGCAGTTGGTCAGAAAGCTTTGGCTGACAAGGTTGAGAAGCTCGAGCGGGTTTCAGCGGCTAATAGTGGTGTGAACCTGGATGGTGTCTCCAACCAGGGGCTGGGTGGTTCTCGAGACGGTGGAAAGAGAGCAACTATGGGTATGGTAAATAATGCTGGAGGTTTCGGTGCTGCTGACGGTGGTCAACCTGGTCCGATGGGCAACAATTTGAAGGATAGTCTATTCCCGCCTTTCTTTGGGGTTGATGATGACCGAGAGGAAGACAGAGAGGCTGATCAGTTCTCTATGCACAATGAGCCGTTCGGTCAGTATGGTGCCCAACCACAGAATAAGGAGATTCAGCTGCTGGCTGAAAAGATCAGGGCTTTGGAGAGTTATGCCACTCCAGGGGTTGTAAACATGTCAAATATGGGGCTAGTCGAGGGGATTGTGATCCCGTAGAAGTTCAAGGCGCCCGCTTTTGATAAAAATAATGGGAGTTCCTGCCCCGAGACTCATCTGCAAGCATTTGTCCGTAAGATCTCTGCTTACACTATGGACCAAAAGCTGTGGATGTACTTCTTCCAGGACAGCCTGTCTGGAGGCTCCTTGGAGTGGTACACCAAGCTTAAGTCGTCTGACATTAAGAGCTGGCAAGATCTTGGTGATGCATTCTTTAAACAGTATCAGTTCAATGCTGATATGGCTCTGAGTCGTACCCAGCTGCAGGGTATGTCTCAGAAGAACAACGAGGGGTTTAAAGAATATGCTCAGAGGTGGAGGGAGTTGGCTGCCAGAGTGCAACCTCCACTGGTGGACAGGGAGATGTCTGATCTCTTTATAGGTACCCTGCAGGGGGCATTCGCGGAGAGAATGGTGGGTTGTCCAGTGACCAATTTTGCCGACATAGTGGTGGCCGGTGAGAGGATAGAGAGCTGGCTGAAGCTTGGAAAGATACAGGGTACTGCTTCGTCTTCAGGGTCGAAGAAGCCCTTCGGTAATGGCCAGAGGAAGAGAGAGGGTGATACCAGCGCGGTGTGCACTCAAAGGGGACCCAGTAGGGATCGTTACTTTCAGCACACTGCTGCAGTAACTATTCCTGCTGATAATCAGCATCAGCCTGCACAGCAACAACAGCAATCACCGCAACAACAAAGACAACCATTTCAGCAGAGACCTCAGAGGGTTGGATATCAAGTCAGGGGGAGGATGAATGATCGGAATTTTGATAGGCCGCCTGTGACATACTCTTTCCTATTGAAAAAGTTGAAGGATCTGGGGCTGGTACAGTTGAGGACTTTGGCACCTATGAGACCTGATCAAAGGCCAGCTAATTTTGATGAAAATGTCAAATGTGAATTCCATTCGGGTGCTCCCGGGCACAGTGTAGAGGACTGCAAAGCTTTTAAGCACGTAGTCCAAGACCTGGTGGATTCAAAAGCAATCAACTTTGCTCCGTCTCCCGACGTGAATGCTAATCCCATGCCCGCGCATAGTCAAAGGGGGGTGAATGTTATCTCTGAGGAGGGCCGAATCGAGTTGTAGAGGGTTGATCAGTTGAAGACTCCTCTGACTGAGGTTAAGAGGCAGTTGATGTTGAATGGGGTTTACCCGGGCTGTGGTGATGGTTGTGCTGAGTGCACTGTTGTTCAGAATGGGTGTGAATTGTTGAGAGAGACTGTCCAGGGACTGGTGGACAATGGAAATGTTCAGTTTGAGAAGGCTGGTATGGGGAAAGATGAGGTCTCCACCATAACGATATACTTTGATCCGGTTGATTTGTCTACTCTGGCGGAGGCGGCTCCAGTTACCATCACGGTGCCTGGACCAATTCCGTATGACAAAGATGATGCTGTGCCATGGCATTATGGTGGAGAGGTCTACTGTAATGGTGAGAAAGTAGAAGATCAGACTGCAAGTGAAACCACCGTTTCAAAGGTGGATAATGCCGGTCTCAACGGTTTCACTCGCAGTGGCAGACTGTTTGCTCCTGATGCATTGGGGGGAGAAGAAGGAGAAAAAGAGAAAAAAGAAAAGGCCGAGGCTTTAGCCAGGGCGAAAGGAAAACAAGTGGTGAATGATAGTACTCCAGTAGTGACATCGGCGCCTGTTGGGTCGGAAGAGAAGCTTGATGATGATGCAGAAGAGTTCTTAAGAATCATCAAGAAGTCTGAGTACAAACTTGTTGACCATCTGCAGCAAACTCCCTCCAAAATATCGATTCTATCCTTGCTGTTAAGCTCTGAGGGGCATAGGGAGGCTTTGTTGAAGATTTTGAAGAAAGCCTATGTGCCTCAAGAGATAACCATTAACCAGTTGGAGACAGTAGTGTCTAATGTGCATGCCAGCCATGGGTTGGGTTTTACAGACATGGATCTGACTGTAGATGGGAGGAATCACAACCGGGCATTACATATCGCAATGGAGTGTAAAGGAGTCGTGCTTTCGCATGTGCTGGTTGATACCGGCTCCTCTTTGAATGTGTTGCCGGAGAAAGCCCTGGCTAAGCTGAATTGTGAAAGGTTGATTCTGACTCCCACTGATCTGATAGTGCGGGCATTTGACGGGTCGAAGCGGGCCGTATTCGGAGAGGTTGAGCTGCCGGTGAAGATAGGCCCAGAGGTGTTTAAGTCGACTTTCTATGTCATGGATATTCAGCCGGCATACAGTTGCCTGTTGGGTCGCCCATGGATCCATGCTGCTGGGGCAGTAACCTCGACTTTGCACCAAAAACTGAAATATATCTGGGAAGGGCAGGTTGTCACCGTGTGTGGGGAAGAGGACATCTTTGTCAGCCACCTGTCCTCATTCAAATACGTTGAAATGGACGGCGAGATATGGGAGACGCCGAGTCAAGCGTTCGAAACCGTTAAGGTGGAGAATGCTTTGTTTGCAAAAGAAGAGGAGAAACCGTCCATATCTTCGTACAAGCAGGCCGCTGAGGTGGTAAAGAATGGAGAGGCTCCTGGTTGGGGTAGAATGATGGATATCTCCGCAAAGAAAGACCGCTTCGGAGTGGGATACCAGCCGGGCCGAGGCTCAGGACAAGGTAGAGGACGCCGTACGTCAGTCACGTTCACCAGTGCCGGAATGCTGGATCCGGATCACATCTGCATGATGGGTGATGAAACTGATAGCGACTGCGAAATTGACCAATGGATAAAGCCGTGCGCACCAGGGATGGGAATCCAGAACTGGAAGGCTGAAAAGATCATCACGGTCACTCTGCTGGAAGAGTAATATTTTTCTGTTTTTGATTTTATATGCATGAAAGCCATACGTGTTGCCCGACACGTAATGGTTCATTGTAAGGGCCACCTCATGTTTAATTTTGCAAGTTTTGCATCATCAATAAAAGGATGTTTTTCAGTTAAAAGCGGTGTTCCCTGTTTTTCATTTATTTTTGCAGTTTAAAAATAAACAAGATAAAAATGGCAATGTTTTCGTTTTTCTTTTCAATTTGTCTCGTTCCGGTTCTAAGCAATACATGAATCCACATTCATGCAGATGCGATCATTCTCCGGATCTCATTGATAACAATCCGGTTACACCTCTGTATGACTTCGACAATCCAATCTATCATGAAGAAGAAGACGAAGAAGATTGTGAACTGCCAGGGGAGTTAGCCAGGTTGTTGAAACAAGAGGAGAAGGTGATTCAGCCGCATGAGGAACCGATTGAGGTTGTGAATCTGGGTACCGACGAGGTCAAGAAAGAAGTGAAAATCGGGGCTGCTTTGGAGGCGAGTGTCAAAAGCAGAATGGTAGCATTGTTAAAAGAGTATGTCGACATCTTTGCCTGGTCTTATCAAGATATGCCAGGGTTAGATACCGATATCGTTGTGCACAAGCTACCGTTGAGAGCAGATTGTCCTCCAGTGAAGCAGAAGTTGCGCAGAACTCGACCTGATATGGCGATGAAAATCAAAGAGGAAGTGCAGAAGCAATGGGATGCTGGTTTCCTTGCTGACACTAACTATCCGCCATGGGTTGCGAACATTGTGCCAGTCCCGAAGAAAGATGGGAAGGTGAGAATGTGTGTGGACTACCGAGATCTGAATAGAGCTAGTCCGAAAGATGATTTTCCACTACCTCACATTGACGTGTTGGTAGATAATACAGCTCAATTCTCGGTGTTTTCCTTCATGGATGGCTTTTCTGGCTATAATCAAATCAAAATGTCGCCAGATGATATGGAGAAAACAACATTCATCACACCGTGGGGCACCTTTTGTTACAAGGTGATGCCGTTCGGTCTCAAGAATGCCGGTGCTACTTATCAGAGGGCCATGGTGACTTTGTTTCATGATATGATTCATCATGAAATTGAATGCTATGTTGATGACATGATAGCAAAGTCCCAAACAGAAGAGGGGCATTTGGTAGATCTGGCCAAGTTGTTCGATCGGCTGAGACAGTTCAGGCTGAGGTTGAATCCGAATAAGTGCACTTTCGGGGTGCGGTCCGGTAAATTGTTGGGGTTCATTGTAAGCGAGAAAGGAATCGAGGTTGATCCTGCAAAAGTAAAAGCAATAAGAGAAATGCCTGAACCGAGAACAGAGAAGGAGGTTCGTGGTTTCTTAGGTAGATTGAACTACATTTCACGGTTCATATCTCACCTAACAGCCACGTGTGAACCAATATTCAAGTTGTTGAGAAAAGATCAAACGGTCAGGTGGAATAATGATTGCCAAGTGGCATTTGAAAAGATAAAAGAATATTTGCAGGAGCCTCCGATTCTGATGCCTCCTGTGGAGGGACGACCGTTAATTCTGTACTTGACGGTCCTCGAGGGGTCTATGGGGTGTGTATTGGGGCAGCATGACGAGTCTGGTCGAAAAGAGCATGCCATATACTACCTTAGCAAAAAGTTTACCGACTGTGAAACAAGATATTCACTGCTCGAGAAAACTTGCTGTGCTTTGGTCTGGGCTGCTCGCCGACTAAGGCAGTATATGCTGGTTCATACCACTTTATTGATTTCCAAGATGGATCCAATCAAGTACATTTTTGAGAAGCCAGCATTGACTGGACGGGTTGCGAGGTGGAAAATGATTTTGACAGAATATGATATTCAGTATACCTCTCAAAAAGCAATCAAGGGGAGTGTATTGTCTGATTACCTCGCCCAGCAACCCATTGATGATTATCAACCGATGAAGTTTGAATTCCCTAATGAGGACATCATGTTTCTCAAATCGAAAGATTGTGAGGAACCAATCCCGGAGGAGGGGCCTGACCCTGAATCCGAATGGATTCTGATGTTTGATGGGGCCGTTAACGTGAATGGAAGCGGTGTTGGTGCTGTTTTGGTTACGCCGAAAGGATCCCATATTCCTTTTGCTGCCCGGCTAACATTTGAGTGCACCAACAACGTGGCTGAATACGAAGCTTGTATACTGGGGATTGAAGAGGCGATTGATTTGAGGATCAAGAACCTTGTCATATATGGAGATTCAGCTCTGGTTGTAAATCAAGTTAACGAAAAATGGTATACGCATTAGTCTCATTTAATTCCATACCGGGATTATACGAGGAGATTGTTGACGTTTTTCACCAAGGTGAAGATGCATCATGTGCCTAGAGAAGAGAACCCTTTGGCAGATGCTTTGGCTACACTGGCTGCTTTGATTAAAGTGCAATGGTGGAATCAGTTCCCCAGTGTTGAGATAGGTCGTCTGGATAGACCGGCTTATGTGTTTGCTATTGATACGGTGCTTGACGATGAGAAGCCGTGGTATTACGATATCAAGCGCTATCTAGAGACTCAAGAGTATCCTGAGGGAGCATCGAAGAAGGACCGAAAGACTCTGCGGAGGTTGGCCATGGTGTTCTATCTGAATAAGGATGGAGTTTTGTATAAGCGGAATTTTGATTGGGTCTTGCTCAGATGTGTTGATGACAGAGAAGCAAGCCAATTGATGAAAGAGGTTCATGAAGGTTCGTTCGGTACCCATGCCAGTGGGAATGCAATGGTGAAGAAGCTGCTGAGGGCAGGTTATTATTGGATGACAATGGAGGCCCAATGTTTCAACTTCGTGCGGAAGTGTCATAAATGCCAGATTTATGCTGACAAGGTGCACGTGCCTCCAAATCCATTGAGCTTAATGTCGTCCCCATGGCCGTTCGCTATGTGGGGCATTGACATGATTGGAAAGATTGAGCCTATAGCTTCGAATGGGCATAGGTTCATATTAGTGGCTATTGATTACTTCACCAAGTGGGTTGAAGCAGCCTCTTATACGAACGTGACGAAGCAAGTCGTTGCCAGGTTTCTCAAGAGAGACATCATTTGCCGATATGGGGTTCCCGAAAGAATCATTACTGATAATTGTTCTAATTTGAACAATAAGATGATGGCAGAACTGTGCCGGGAATTCAAGATTGAGCATCACAATTCTTCTCCCTATCGTCCGAAGATGAATGGGGCGGTTGAGGCAGCCAATAAGAATATTAAGAAGATTGTGCAGAAAATGGTGGTAACCTATAAACACTGGCATGAGATGTTGCCGTTTGCATTGCATGGGTATCGAACGTCGGTGCGTACATCTACTGGGGCAACGCCTTTCTCGTTGGTATATGGGATGGAAGCTGTGCTACCAGTTGAGGTTCAAATTCCCTCTTTGAGAGTCCTGATGGACGTGAGATTGCAAGAGGCGGAATGGGTAAGAACCCGGTACGAAGAGTTGAGCTTGATTGAGGAAAAGAGGCTGGCAGCCATCTGTCATGGGCAGTTATACCAGCAAAGAATGAAGCGTGCTTTTGACAGAAAGGTACGACCTCGGGTATATCACGTAGGTGATATGGTTCTGAAAAGGATCCTTCCTCCTCAAAGCGATCGTAGGCGCAAATGGACACCCAATTATGAAGGTCCATTCGTGGTCAAGAAGGTTTTCTCTGGCGGAGCCTTGTTGTTAACGACCATGGATGGCGAGTGTAGCGGTGTATTCGTCGCTATATGATTTATTGATTAAATCAAAAGCAAAGCATACAATGAATCGAGTCGCCACCGCACTTTTATTTATCCAAAGGACTGGCTAAAAAGCGAACAAAAGCCTAAGAAGTTTTACACATAGAAAACTAATGAAAAGATCAGAGAGTCTGGGTAAGGGGTAAATTACGCAATGGGAAGGTGTTAGGCACCCACTGCGTCCTAGGTACTCCTAGGGAGCCCTTTTCACACTTGTTGTACTAAACTGTTATTTGTTTTGAAATATTTATTGTGCAAACATGATTGGGATGATGAGAAAAGAATATACAATTTTTATTGTTTTTGTGTTCGAACGGATGAACCCGTTGCCTACGTACCTTTCCATAAAAGGTAAGGATCAAAACGCCGTAGTTCGGCTAAAAGATTTCCAAAAATTAGTGAGTTCAATTTTAAACACAAGCCTTAAGGTCTTACGTTATCCACGGGAGAAGACTCAACCTTATAAAACAACGAGTCCACCATGTGAGAAAAGCTTCAACTTGCTAGTGAGGGGTTAACCCTATAATAAGCAAGGAAGACTTACAATTCAATCAACTAAGGACAGATAGGTGAGATTAACATCAACCAACTAGGATAAATCAAACCTACGGCTAATGTATGAAAACTTAACAAGAATGGACAAAGCCACAAAACAATTGAATGGGTGAAGTTAATTGATTATGATTATTCACAAAAGGAGGGTCAAAGTATGATTAAGATTGATTCAAAAGAAGTATTATGAAATGGAGTTTGAAAAAGTCAAGGACTTGGGGTCCAGGTTTTTAATTTGAAAGCATGAAGGTGTTTGCACAATATTTATCTCAAGTTTTGAAAGTAATGTGTGAAAAGGTTTAGGACAAAATGGATGAATGGATGAAGATGAAGTGTAAAACTTCCTAGAAGGTTCACCTCTTGAAATCATATAGAAGATGACTCAACTGTGTCCTTTGGAATAGGCAATGAGCAATAACAAACAAGCAAAGCAAAGGAAAGAAAGTCAACAAAAGCGGATACCGGATGCCAATCACTGGACTTATACCAATCTCCTAAAACAGAACCGGATATCAGAGGCCACTCTATGGACTTATACCAATCTCCTCAACAAAGAAAATAAAAAGTGGATACCGGATGCCAATCTATCTGGACTTATACCAATCTCCAACAAAAACAAAGCAAACATTTGGATGTCAGATGCCAATCTATCTGGGCTTACTCTAACCTCCAACATATGATCATGGGAAAACAAATGCCAAATTACATGGACTTACAATTGCATCCTCACATAAATCAAACAAATGCATCAAGCAAAGAGGAGATGAGTGGCCAATGAAATGGTCTTATACTCACTTCCATATCATAGGAACAATGGCCAACGAATGGTCTTACAATTGTCCTCAATGGGAAAACAACAAAGATATGTCACAAAGACAAATGAAATGATCATGCACTAATAAGCAATTAATGATGATAAATGCACAAAGCATGCAAGCAGACATGTACAAATGAACTAAGTAATCAATCAATCAAAGTCATTCAGCACACTCTATAACCAAACAATTAGGCTCATACAAAGGGTGGGCATTGAAGCCAACTGGAATAGGGTTAATGGTGCTCTTAACCTTGACATTGAGAGCCAAGGTGAAGCAGATGAAAGGATATGAGGGGTGTGCCTCATGCTCTTATCCCTGGTCAGGGAGAGCTTCAAATGATAGAAGGTGTGGGAGTTCAGAAAGTAGGAACTCTCTCCATAAGTTAGACTCGATAGATCTCGGGTATTTACTCACTATGCATCAACACATGTGGTGTGAGCAAGGTGAGTGACACACAGAATAGTAGGAGATAGGCTACATATCTCTTTTGTCTACCAATTGCCTTATTCAAAGGACTTTTCCTGCTTGGGACAAAAGTAAACAAGCACAAACATCGCCTCTTAAGGAGGACTTCAGACAGTTGCCTGGCCAAGTAACAGGCCAGGTCTTCCAGACTACATGAAGAAAAAGGATTCTACCTCAATGCAAATGCTATCAAGCAAAGCAATGCAAGTTCTCAAAGAACTATTAGCAACTAATGGTACCTGAAATCAATCAAGTAAAATCAGTATACAACTCAAATTCAAAACCAATATAAGATAAGGATCAACAGTCAACACAATCAGTCAAATGTGCAATGCACAAAGCTCAAAGCATATGAGCTAAGCATCCTACAAAACAAACAAGTTAGTTCATGATAATCAATCAAACTTAATCAACTTGCATAAGTCTCCTTAAGGCATTTGCTTCTTAACCTGAAAAGCAAACTTAAACATGAGAAACAAGACCACTAGGACAAGCCTAGGGTCAAAAAGAGATAAGAAATCCAAAACAGCAAGTGAAAGCTATCCAAAATCAAGTTCAAACAATTAAGAAACAAACCCAAGTGGTTTCATGTTCATATCATTCATCATTATCATTTCACAAACAAATTAGGTCAAAACATGTCATATAGAACCTCAAAGAAGTCAACAGAAAGATTCAAGTCAAATCCAATCACAAACATTTCAATAAACCCTCAAATAAATCATGCTCAAACATCATCCATAACATGATAGGCATACCAAATTTCAGCTCATTTGGATCAAAGGAAGTAGGTTAATGAAAATCAGAAATTCAAAGCAAGTTCAAGCAAACTCATACAAAGCATCAAAGCATGCACCAACTTCAATTAATCATAAAACAGTGATAAAACATGATAAATGAATGGGACTAAAACCATGACAAACCTTAATATGTCTACAACTCACATGTAAAATTTCAAGTCTATCCAATTAAGCATTAGAATTTCACAAATCAAATACAAACATGTATCACAAAAAGTCAACAAATGACCAAACAGGGGAGAAAATTCCAATCAAATAGGAAATGCCATCAATAATTCTAGAAGAATTCACATGTATTCTCAACATCCATAAGTATGTTCATGCAAAAATCCAGACCATTTTGAGTTCAATAAGCATGGTAGTTAAAATCATGAAGTTGGACATGAATGGTGTGACACAAATTGTCACACCTCTATTCAAAAAATCATATCTCATCAACCAGCAATGATAAATTCACAAACTCTACACCAAAATCACCATGAACGTGTCTAGTTTAAGCACAAAAAATTTCAGAGGCATTGGATTAAGTATCATCATTTCACAAGCAAATTGGCATGGCATACACAAAATGGATACACATGAACAAACCCTAGCATATTTTAAAATCCACACGTGCAAAAAATCTGGAAAAATCACCATAATAAACTAGAGATCATGAGGAGCATTTCACAAAAAAATCCCATCAAATTTGGACAAATATTGAGGAACTTATGAATTTTTGAAGATTGGCACACAAAATGAAATAAATATTGAAATAATGAAATGATTTAAATAAATAAATAACCGGCAATGGCATAAACGTAATTAACCGGCCCCTTAAGTGAAACGCTGCGTTTCACTTAAGGGCGTGTCCACGCCTGATTGGTGCATGGCAATGGAACAGTGGAAAACACATGCAAAACAAAAAGCTCAGCAGCCAAACACGATCTGGGTGAAGAAAAATTTAGGGTTTGTGTACTGTTCATCGTGTTCATCATTTGAAAATCCCAGCAAGAACATTTGGCAACAAAAATCAAAAAGCGACATACCAACCAACTCATCTTGCAGTGTACATCAAAATTCCAACATTCATTTACACTAACTCATGCTAACAAGGATGAATCGAGCAGAATAACATCTAAACATCAAATTTCATTTCAACATATCTCTCTTAATACTCAACCATTTTCCACGATTTAAAGTTCAGTATAATCAGCATGGAAGGATCTTTAATAAGCATAGCATGATTTTGAAAATAAAGAGGTTCGAAAGTTTACTTGATTTGAAGAGCAGTGATGAAATGATGGTTTTCTGGCCGTGTTGAGCTGAAACAGATGCGCCTAGAGGTTTGTATTGATGAATAGAAGTGGGATTTGGAGCTCAGCTACCTTGATTTAGCTCAAACAAGTGGCTGCCATTAATGAAGCTTCAATGCAACAGTGTTGTTTTTGGCTTTACAGTTGTGAAACAAAGCTTGCAAAAGCTTCCAAAAGGATAGTGGATGATGGACCAAAGCACAGAAGCACGAATCCTTTTACAATTTTTCAGAAAAGTTCAAATGAAGAAATGAGAGTTCTTGAGAGAAAATGAATTCAGATCTTGTTTTTGTGAATAGTGGCCAGGGTTTTTCCTGTCTGAAATGTGAAATATATACTCTGATTAATGAAGCTTAAGTTTGGTTAATGAAGTGGTAATCACATTAGCTCAAATGGAAATGTTTTGGTTAATTAATGAAATTAACTCAAATTGCATGTGCATGTGTTACAGTGCGAAAATGGGCTTAGGCATATCCAAAATGCAATTTCTGAACATTTACAATTGGTAAAATGTATTGGCAAGGCTTAATTTGGAAGTTCATTTTTCACCTCACCCCTTTTTTAATTCAATGCTCTTGAAAAAGGCCATTTTGATTGGTAGATTTTTGGTGAAATGTGATGAAGGATTTGGATAGAGCATATCAAATATGACTTGTAGCAAAAAACCTCACTCAATTTGGCCAAATGGTTTGAAAGATATCTCACTTTGAAGTTCAAAAATATTTGAGAATGATTATATCATAACTTGCCAACCATAAATGAGAAATGAGTGTTCTTGGACTTTTTGGAAATGGGAGAACAAGATCTTCAACTTTCATGTTGGACAAAAATTCATTTGGAGCTTGTATGATGAAGTAATTTTGAGGAGAAGAACTTTCCATTTTTGGCAAATTCCAATTACAGGTCAACTTACTATTTTTGGAAATTTCTTGTCTGACCCCAAATTCTTCACTGTGGATGTTTGACATGTTATATGAGGCTTATATGGACATGAATGAGACCTCTCAAACCAATTCCCACCATCAAATCACTGATTAAATGCACAGTTGACCACAGTTGACTTTGCTAGGGTCTTGGTTGACTGAACCATGTTCTGATGAATTCCAAGCCCCTACTACTTGAGATCTTGATTCAAAATGATAACACAACTCATATGAACTCTTGATGAATGATCATGGTGCCCAAATTCTTCAAGAATGGCCACCATCCACTGCTTAATGACTGTTTTGACTGATTTGACCTAGCTGGCTTCATCTGCAAGTAACATGGTTAGATGACAATATTTTTGTACCTTTGGTTAATAAACAAATGAAAAGCAATGATATACCAATGCAAAATATGCTTGGTGATCAAGAACCAAACTCACAAGATAACCCACCCACTAGGAGGGAAGCAAAGGTGTACAAAGATCCTTGAGGCAATGATATGATATGATATGATGCCATGAGGAATCTTAGGGACAAAATTGGGGTCTTACAGCGAGGATTTTCCATCCCCTGTGAATGCGGACGCAGTTAAAAAAATACTTCGTATAAAAAGACCCGCTGGACGAAAAGAATAAAATAGTCCAGGCAAAAATAGGCATCCCGGCGAACCAAAAACAGAAAGAAAAGGTTCGGGCAAAAATTAGGGATAAAAAGAAAAAACTGTACACCCGGCAAGTCGAAAACCTGAAAAGGCGACTTGGGCAAAAAAGGGTATCCCGGTGGACTGAAAACCCGAAAGGACGGTCCAAGCAAAAGAGGGATTGAAACGAACAACTGCGTCTAGCATGATCGTTTGCGCTTTGGTTAAAGCAACATGGATAATACCCGGTAGGGATCAATCGGAATCGTCTTGTTCAGAAGGCAGAAAGCACGGGAAGTCTGAGGACATATGGGGTGTAACCGAGTTGGAACTCGATGAGATTACGGGTTTCACATTGCCATTAGGATAGATTTTTCCTTTTGTGCGCAATTACCTCTTTTCAGGAATTGCTTCCTTTGTATTGCTCATTTGAGCCACATTTTTCAAATCAATAAAATGCATATTCAGTCAAATAATTTTGTTTTTGTTTTCATTACTGCTTTGATTGCAAAAACATCCAGTTGTTTGTGATAAAGAATTTTGCATTTTAAGACATACAGGTCCCTTCCAATGCATGTTTATAAGATTGAAGCTTGAAATCTTATTTGGAAGGTTGAGTGACCCAAGTGTTGAAATCTTGATACGCCTGGGGCACGATTTTATCTAACGATCTCTTTTGCAGGTGCTGTTAGGTATTTTTCACTCACTTGCAGGTTGTGATGTGGAAGCTTTTGACAAAACAAATCCCCATGGAGTCCAATTAGGGACGGATGGATTGAAGAATGGTGAAACGACGGCGAGACGTACGACGATCCTTGGAATTAATCAAGAAGACTCTTCAAAGTCTGAAAATTGAAAAGTCTGTATAAATCCCAGGAGTTCGCTCTCCGTCGAGTACGGAGCCGTTGGGAATACAAGATGATGGAGCAGAAAAGGTCCAGACGAGTCTGGGAGTTCTCAAAATTGGAAAGCTGACATGGGAGTTGGATATGAATGTCGTGGTTCGACGAGTCGACGGGTGTTCGGTACCAGACTGTCCTCCTCCCCAAGCAGAGTCGGAAGGACTAACTCCCCAGCAGATTCAAGGTCTGTGGATTCCCTAGCAGGGTCAAGATGGTTATCCCCAGCAGGTTTCAGATCGATGCTTCCCCAGTCGCCAGGTCTGAAGGTTGCAGTTTTCCCAACGGAAGTATCTGTGTGCGGTGGTGTCTCGAGCAGAGTCTGGAGTGTTGATATCCCCAGCAAGTCAAAGACTGTTGTATCCCCACAGAGTGCATTGGTGGATCTTTCCCCGGCAATTCCCCAAGCGGATCGGGTGCAAAGGAGGTTTTTCCCCAGCAAGGGTTGCCTTTTCCCAGCAGCAGTGCTATTCCCCAGCAGGGCGGAAATCGGAGTGTTGTCGAGTTCCTCAGCAGAGTGTCTCGAGCTCCCCAGAAAAGTCCCTTGAGGGGGATGCTTTTTATACATTCATCATGAAAAAATAAGCATAGCATATTGCATGATAAATCGCGTAGCATTTCCATGATTATGGAGCATTGCGTTAAAAAAGTCAATCATGCATCATATTGCAAGCATAAGCTAGTCTCAGACCGTGGTTATTGTTTGAGAGGTGGTTCGCCCAAAAGGAAGATGCTACTCCGAGGAGTTTGGTACTGTATCAGCAGTATTCCCCCAGTAGTGCGATATTGGAGGAAGAGTTTCTGTCGAGCAGAGATGGAAATGATGGTCAGAAAAGTTTCGGGGTCCAAAAAGAAAAACAAGAAAGAGATAATCCCCAGCTAAACGCGAAGTGTATGTCTGCTAGGGTTGAATAGAGAGCAGTCGGCTCAGGGCTTGTCATCCTCAGCATGGGTCGTTGTGGCACTCCGGCCAGTTTCCGATTTCCAGATCGAAGAAGTTCTCAACAATCAGGACGAAGAACTTGTGGCACTCTGGCCAGTTTCCGATTTCCAGATCGAAGAAGTTCTCAACAATCAGGACGAAGAACTTGTGGCACTCCGGCCAGTTTCCGATTTCCAGATCGAAGAAGTTCTCAACAATCAGGACGAAGAACTTATGGCACTCCGGCCAGTTTCCGATTTCCAGATCGAAGAAGTTCTCAACAATCAGGACGAAGAACTTGTGGCACTCCGGCCAGTTTCCGATTTCCAGATCGAAGAAGTTCTCAACAATCAGGACGAAGAACTTATGGCACTCCGGCCAGTTCCGATCTCCAGATCGAAGAAGTTCTCAACAATCAGGACGAAGAACTTGTGGCACTCCGGCCAGTTTCCGATTTCCAGATCGAAGAAGCTCACGACGATTAGCTCGATGCAGCTTGCGGCAATCCGGCCAGCTTCCCGGTATCCAGACCGAAGTGGTTTCCAGACCGAAGTGGTGTCCAGACTGAAGTGGTGTCCAGACCGAAGTGGTATCCAGACCGAAGAGGTGTTCAGACCAAGGTGGCGTTCAGGCTAATTCCCCCAGGTGTTCAGGCCATAGTTATCCCTGCGTTACCATTTATTTTGGTATCCAGGTCGACATTTCTGTTTCGGCATTCCGGCCGATTTTCTCCGTACCAGACGGATGCTTCTTTCAAGATCGCTTCTTTGCCGATTCTGACAGGCGTTGTTAATAATTTCCCATCAGATTGCAAATTGTTCGTCTGTTCTTGGTATCCAATCACTCTTCATCCTGATCATCTGAAAGTCGAGGCTATTCATATCGACAGGTTCACAGTGGATTGAATAGGGGCAGCTGTAACACCTCAAAATTTGCCCTCCTCCCTTGGGACTAGCTTAACATATTGCATTGCATTTCTTAGGTCATTAGTCATTAGCATGTTGCATATCATGTGGCTACATTGAGCAAGTCATCCTCCTAAGTCTTGGTCAGAAGATAAAAGGTTGATGTATGCAAGCCTGAGGGTTTCATTGATTGAATTAATCATTAATCATCTGAGGATGTGTGGTACAAATTAGGGTTTCTTGATTCTCAAGGGGGTTGAGCTTCATCTTGGTTGCAATGATACATCATCATCATCAGGGTCTTGTCATCACCAAGAGATTGATCAGATACCTTGGGATTAGGGTTTTGACCACTGGTCAACCCTAATCAGTTGAATCATCTACATTGTGCCAATCAGGGCTTGGCAAGGAGATGGGGTTTTCAATGGATATGGGGGTCATCATATGATTATTTTGAGCTTATGGAAGCTAGGGTTTCATCATTGAGCCATGGCATCAGGAGTTTGAAGCTCAATTTGATCAATGCATAGCCAGATTCATCTATCAGTCAGAAAAGTCAATTGTGGTCAACTGTGCCTGAATTGATGGACTTGGAGGTGGGAGAGAGTTAGAGACACTTCATTCATGTCTAGACAAGTTTCATTTGGCATTTCAAGCATCAAGAATGAAGAAAATAAAGTCAGATGGAAACTTTCCAAAAATAGAAAGTGACTTGTAATTGAAAATTGCCAAAAATGGAAAGTTTTTCTCCTCAAAATTACGTGTCCAAAAATGTTTCAAATGAAATTTTGTTCAACATGAAAGTTGTAGATCTTGCTCTCACCTTTCCAAAAAGTCCAAGAACATGAATTTCTCATGTGTGGTTGGCAAGTTATGGATTGATCATTGTCCAAAAAAGTTGAATTTCAAAGTGGCATAACTTTTGAATGGAAAGGCCAAATTGGGTGATTCTTTTTTGAGCAAACCACATTTGACATGAACTTTCATGATGCATCATCACATTTCATTAAAAATCATCATAGCAAAAGATCATTTTTCAAGTGAACCATTTAAAAATTGGTGGGAAAAATAGTGATTTTCAAAAATACAAGGCATTTGCATTTCAAACCTTTTCCAACACATCACAAACATCAAATATGACTTGCTTGAACTGCATTGGAACTGTTACATTGGCTGAATTAGAAAAGGACATTTTGGCCAAAACACATGAAAATTGCACTTTGCTAATTCACTTGGATTTGCCTAATCTTGATTAGCAAGTTGATTAGCACATGGTATAAAGCATTAATCATAACAGAAATTGCATAATCACAATTCACAATCTCAGATCTAACAGAAAACTCATCAAATTCTCTCAATTTTCTTCAAACTTTTTCACACTTTTTCCATCATTTTCATTGACATTCATCATCTATCTTGCTTGTTTTTGTATGATCTATCATCTACAGGCACTTGTGAAGAACTGTTAAGCAAGATCTTGGCAAAAACATTGAGGAATTGGAACTGTTGCATCCAAGAACATCCATGGCAGTTTGAGGATTCTTGAATCTGGAGCGCGCTGGAGCTGAAATACTTGTTTCAATCACCTTCCTAAGCATCAAGCATCATCTGTTGTCAGTTTTTGGACCTTGAAACGCACGCATCAAGACCTGCATCATCCAAAAGGTTAGAATTCGACCGAGCTAATTCTCAAAATTATGATATGGTTTGTGTAGGTCTTAGATCATAGAGCACGTTGCAACTTGTGGTTTTGAATTTCATTAAGAATTGAGTGAGAAATCTGGAATTTAAGATTTGATGTCAAAGTTTCTTTGGATCGATTTGTTCAGCATGTTAGGAATTAGGTTAAATCATGTGGATATTCTTGATGTACGTGTTTAGACGAGTTCAGTGATATATGATTTGTCCATTTTAGTGAGAATTTGTTCATGGTGATTTTCTGGAATGATGAGTTGATGAACATGATGAAGAACACGCTTCAGATAGCGTTTGATCCATTTTGCCTGGTTTCAGTTTTTGAATGGTATTTCCCGCGGCTTCTGTCCACTAGCGCGATGCCACGCCCTTAAGTGAAACGCAGCGTTTCACTTAAGTGGCCGCATATTTACCAAATTGCCATTATCAGCATTTTAAATCATTTCATCATTTTTCCTTTTCATTTTTATTTCATTTTGATCATTCATCTTTAAAAATCCACAACTCTTTCAAAAATGATCCAAATTTGATGCAATTTTTTGTGCCATTCTCCTTGTGATGTGCTCCATTTTCTGGTGATTTTTAATCATATTGTGCACGTGTGGAAAAATTATTTGGCTAGGGATTGTTTGAATGTGTCCTTTGTGCACCATGCTCACTCTTTTGCTCATAAAATGATGATGCATCATTAGAAATTCATGAAACTTTTTGTGCTTAAACTAGACATGTTCCTGGTGATTTTGGTATATGGTTTGCTAATTTTGCATTTCTGGATTAAGAGATATGATGTGATCTTCGTGAGTGTGACAATGTATGTCACACTATGCTTTGTTCATGTTCTTGATTTTAATTTCCATGCTTATGCTATGCCAATTGCTCTAATTTTTTTGCATGTGATTACTTCTGTATGTCTAGTTTGAGCATGATTTTTTGTAGATTTTTTTGATTCATTTCCTATTTGACTGGGATTTCCTTTGCTGTTTAGTCATTTTTTGAACTTTTGTGGAGTGTTCAACTTACATGACTTGTGAAATTCCCATGCCTTATCACATGAAGCTGAAACTTTGTGGATTGATTCTTAACATGTTTAATTTCATTTTGGCTTTGGTGTGGTTCATTTATCCTATGCCATTTCTGTTTTACACTTGCCTAAAGTTGATACATGATTTGTGGCCTTGTTTGGACTTGTATAAGCATGACTTGACTTAGTGAATTTAATTTCTATACTTCCTCTGGTCCAAATAGCATGAAAATTGGTATGTTGCTCGTTGAATATGTTTTTCTTGAGCTTGAATTTTTTGGGAATTTATTGAGCTATTTTGGTATTGGTTTGATTGTGATCATTCTGTTTGCTCCAATGTGGTTCCAAAATGCATAATGTGACATGTTTAGCTTATGAATTGAATTTGGTGCATAGTTTTGATGTGAGACCAATTGGACTTTATTCTGGAGTGATTTATCTTGATTCTTGTTGAGTTTCACTTGCTGTTTTAAATTTTTCATCTCCTTTGGACCCTAGGCTTGGCCTAGTGGTCTTGTTTCTCATGTTTGAATGTGATTTTCAGGTTGAAGAAGCAAATGCTTTAAGGAGATTAATTCAAGTTGATTGATTTTGGTTTATATGCTTGTTATGAACTAACTTGGTTTGTTTTGTAGGATGCTAACTCATTTGATTTGAGTTTGTGCTTTGCACATGTGATAGATTGTGTTGACTGTTGGTTCATAATTGGTCTGTTTTGACTTTGTGACTTGAATGCTGATTACATTTGATTGATTTCAGGTACCATAGTCGCTTCAGTTCCTTTGAGAACTTGCTATTGCTTTGCTTTGCTTAAGCATTGAGGTAGACTCTCTTGTCTCCATGTAGTCTGGAAGACCTGGCCTGTTACTTGGCCAGACACCTGTCTGAAGTCCTCCTTAAGAGGCAATGCCTGTGATTGTTTATATTTGTCCCCAAGCAGGAAAAGACCTTGATTAAGGCAATTGGCAGAACCCAAGGGATGTGCAATCCATCCCCTGCTATTCTTGTTGAGTCGTCCCTCTGCTCACACCACTGTGTTGATGCATTGGGATATTAACCCAAGATCCATGTACAGTTGTACAGTTGAGTCAGAGTCATGAGTGTAGAAGGGTTCCCACTTTCTGGACCCACACTTCTTTGTCTGAAGCTCTCCCTGGCCAGGGATAAGAGCTGTGAGGCACACCCCTCACTCACCTTTCATCTGGCTTCACCCTGACTCTCAATGTCAGGGTTAAGAGCTAACATCACCCTGACACAGTTGTGTTGCTTTTGCAACTTAACCCTTGATTGAGCCCACCTTGTCTGGATATAGTGTGTGCTAATTGCGAATGCTTGTTTTGTTTTGATTATGCTTGCATGCTTTGCTTTGCCTGTTTAGAATTAGCTTGCTGCCTGTGCAAGTTAGGATAGAAACCATAACATAGGGCAATGATGCATGATAACATCTAGGCTCGACTCCAGCTCCCTAGTAGTGTGTCTCCCTTTGTATCTGGTTAGAATTTCTTTCCCGTTCAGGGGAACTACGTCGCCCTGATCCTCATACCAGATGAGGTACGTAGGCAGGAGACCGTGCGAGGTCTCTCCGGGCACCCTTTTTCTTTTTTGTGTGTGTTTGCTTGACAGTTGCTAGGCTCGAGTGCCTGACTCCTTAGTAACTTGTTTGTTTGTTAACCCTCTTGTGTGTCGGGATATGGATGTAAGACCAGTGATTGGCTGTCCGTATCCTGATTGTGTTTGTTTGGTTCGGAAGCTGATGTAAGTCCAGCTATTGGCGTTCGGGTTCCATGTTTGCCTTTTTGTGCGTGTGTTTGTTTCGGCGTGCGTGAGCCGAACTACGGCAGCTCTGATTCTCGTTCCAGACGAGATACGTAGGCATAGGATGCGATATCCTAGCGAGCCCTCTCCCCTCTTTCTCCACCTGTTTTGTCTAGTGTGTGTGTGTGATGTTTGTTTTAGCAACCTTAACCTATCTTTTGAGCGTGGATCCCGTCGAGTACGACGGATGCGTAGGGGTGCTAATACCTTCCCTTCGCATAACCGACTCCCGATCCCATTCTCTTTGGTCGCGAGACCATGCTTTTTCCAGGTTTACTTTGAGCGTTTCCTTTCCCTCTTTTGGGATAAATAACGCACGGTGGCGGCTCTGTGTTGTTTTGTTTTAGCCCGCCGGTTGTTTTTCGCGGATGCGACAGAGGGCAAACAATGGTTTAAGTTTGGAATTGTGATGACACTCTATCATCGCATATTTTTGGTAGAAGAAACGGATCAAAACAAGTTAAAGAGGAGAAAAAATGAAGAATAAAGGCCAAAGAAAGATGCAAAAATGACTAAGTATGAAGAAATAATGACTTAGTGAAAATCAGGTGAAAAAAAAAGAGCAAAAGCATGCAACTAATGGAATAATCATGCGCAACATCGCACGCGTGATAGAAAAGTAAAGTCACCATCGCGCACGATGATACTTTTTCAGGGCTTTTTCTGACGCGTCTCTGATCCATTATGAAGGCTTTAAAAGGGGAAGTTTGGTACTTTTTTAAGGGTTCTGAAATTTTACACACGAAGGAAGGGTTTACAGCACCAAAAAGCATATTTGGAGAGCATTGGAAGCCATTGAAGGCTAATTCTTTAAGATATTTATCATGCAACCTTCTTTTTGTATTTGGTATTGTAATTGCACTATGAGTATCTAACTATCTTTAGGTTAGGTTGTGTTTGATGAACCTATTTTAATATTGTTGGAACACATGTTTGATTTGTTATTGCATGAATAATTTGAATTATAAGTCTATTTAATTGCACCTTGCTCTTAATGCTTTTTATGTGAGATACTCTTTTAATCTAAATTTCGGCATATGGGGAATACTGACCATTAGTCTATATGTTGGACCTAGAGAAATTGTTGTGCTTATGCCGATTGAATAGGGATAGGAGACCTCGTGTAGTGGCTTAGGAATTAATGTTCTACTGCATTTCTTAATCGTGATTATGTAAAGACAAAGTCTCATACAACATACAATGTCAAGTTTCGATGATGACAAAAGACCACCATGCAAGTCTACGAACAAATGCATCACGTTACCTACCATATCCTTTTTCACGTTATCCTAAAGCTACTATAATCATTAAAGACATATAAACAAAGCGTGATCATGACCAAATATGTTAAAATCACTATCCACAGTTTTTTTGCAGATTTAAAGGCTTTGAGTCGACCATAGGGGTCAGCTCAAAGCTCACGGGTCGGCGCAAAGGCTCTGGCCAAACTGGAGGGAGTCAGCGCAAGAACCCTTTGCGTCGACGCATAGGGTCGACGCTTAACTCACGGGTCGGCGCAAAAATCCCTTGCGTCGACGCATGCAGTCAGCGCGTGCCCCACGGGTCAGCGTGCGCTGACCCTATGGTCGACCGTTCGCGCGCAAACTCAGTTTTCTGAGTTATTTCAAAGTTTAAATTTCTGTTCTGGCTGTTTGGTTTTGTCTGTTACTATAAATAGAAGTAAAAACACTTCTATTAACTAACATTTTGAATTTTTGAGTACAAGTGTTCAAGGAAACAAGAAAGAGTGAAATAGTTGTCAAAGATTCATCATCTTCATCTTCAACAGTCCAAAATTCATCAACTGCACACAATAATTGTTGATGCGATTTGTGATAGTTTGAAGGTGATAAGGTTCGAGGTAGCGATTGAAGAATCGAGTTCGAGTTGAAGTCTTGGTAGGTTCTTTCTTGAATAAAACCATTAGGGTTTTATCCTCCAATACCGGTTTGCGTTTGGGGGTTTTTGGACGGGTTGCTTCATTATCATTCAGCTGAGCGAAGGTAACTGATAAGAGAAAGTCTTCATCAGTTTAGTAGCGGAGTCGGTGATTGAGCAGTGAAGAATCCGGGTTTGATTCGTTCGTGTTCGTGATCAGCCGGGCCAAGGGGTTGAAGAACGGAAGGTTCATCAACGAGCGGCAGGAAACGGAGGTCAAACATCAACAATCAAAGGTCTTGATTCATCTTGAATCAAGGGGCAAGGAGAAGAAGTATCATTCAACATATTGAGAAATTCTGTTGTTTACATACTCTGCACTCCTTGTAAAAACGATTAAACATCACAGGTTATATCTATTGATCATCTCAATTCTATTTTTAGAATTGAGGGCAGACGTACCCCGAAGCGAGGACGGCGGGGGAACTGCCTCATCAAATCTCTGTCTTCTTTAATTTTCTGCACAAGTTAATTTTCAGCTTAAAATTTAAGTGATTTTAGTTTAAGCAATTTTCTGACAAACATTGATTTAAGTTGAGAAAGTGTTGCAAACTGTTGTTGGAATACTAAGTACAATAACATATTGTACTAGGATAAATCGAAACACTTACTCAACTCAAAAATCACTTGGAGTGTTTGTGCACACCAAGTGTTTGTAAAATTGCCTAAGCCAAAATTGCCTTAAGTTTGCATTGAATTTCAAGTTGGTATTTTGATTCATTGGAACTAGGCTTGCAAATAAGTGAACTATATAATTGATTGTGCTTTGTGTGTAGTGAATTGTATCTCTTTTAATCAAATATCCATTAGCTTAACGCATATCCGGTTTTCCAATAACGGTTCGTTTTTAGACTAATTTTCCTCGGCCGCTTCCGCACCTAAAAACATTTTTAAAACCAATTTTTCTTTTAAATTGGTAGCGCCGACTAAAGTTTTTAATTGGGATCTATTCAACCCCCCCTTCTAGATCCGTGCCATAGTCTAACAGATTATGCTGGTGGGCTAGGGATAGAAAACTCCGAGTATAGATTAGTGAATTATACACCAAGGGTTTAGGTATAGCGGTTTTGTTAATTTATTGTGGAATTATAGTGACGATATCATTCATGTAATAAATCGAACATCAACAATAGAGAAATAGGGGATTTTATACACAACCTTACCGCTTTCGTATTATTGACATAACACTTTATTTGCTTTTCGCAATTAAAACTCGAAAACCCTGAATTTAGTATTCTATATGCATTGCACAATGTTGTCTTATTAAATAGCAGTTCTTGTGGATTCAATATATTTTATTACTATGACATTATCGGTACATTTGCTGAGAAGTCATCAACGACCTTACCCTTTTCCAAATAATGGAAAAAATAGGGAGTCGTATTGCTTAGGTAACAAGAATTTGTTTAGTTCTAACCCATATGGGAAAATGCAAATCTTGTGCTCTTTGTTGGAGTATCGGGAAGGACATCTGGTCCTGGTTCCTATATCTGTGAAAACATATCTATCTTTGCTAGTAGTATTCATTTATATCAACTACTAACTCTTTTTTGGGTGCATGACTAAGTATGTGAATGATTTCATGTTGATATATGTTAGTTAGTAGGATTATATGATACTAACTATGAGATACTAGATTCATGCATGACTAAGTATGTGAATGATTTCATGATTGTCAGTGTGGTTTAGAGAAAACCGAATGGAGTATGTGTAAGCATTTAAATGTTGAGGCTTCTGACTTCTGTTGCTACTGGTGCTTAACTCTGATACATGAAACTGGTGCTGCTAAAATGCGCTGAAGATCCAGTATATCTACTGGTTGTCACTTGTTCTCTTGGAAGAAGTGCAGTTTATCTTGTAGATTTGTTTTGCCATAATTTTCCAAAAGGGGATATTGTTTATGCTATTGGATTAGCCATTTGAATTAGTTGCATTTTAGCAAAACAACAACTTGGAGAAGTGTCAAAGTGTTCAAGATTAGTCTAGCTTAATAAAGCTGTATGAAGCGACATAAAGGACATATGATGGGTGCGATGCTCCAACATGTTAGTACGACATATGGGCCTTGTGCAACAGGTGGCCGAACGTTGCTTTTTGAAGTGTGTTATGTAGAAAATTTCTTAAGATTTTATTGTTATTGATGTAACAATATGATTAACTCATTTGTTTGATAGTTGGATGAATTTTAATTCGGATTTAAATAAAGATTTGAATTTAAATTTAAATTTAAATTAAAACAAATCATATCTTGTTGGATATATTCAAGGAGAAAATAATATATCCAACAGATTCATCATTAATCTGGACGAATTCAAAGATATTATCATATGAGAAAAGCCCAGAGTTACATTTCTATATAAGGAGCTAAAACCTACATTAAAAAGCAAACACTCCCATAATAGGATTAATGTTGATATTTATGTACACCTCTATGTTTCAATAACTTGACATATATGGTTTGTCTAGTTGAGTTGTAATCAACATTGTGTATGTACACCTCTATATTTCAGTAACTTGACATTAAATGTTTATTTTTTGAGTTGTAATTTTCAACATTATTTATCTTGTGAAGATTGAAGTTGATTAATAGGATTTAGTGGTTGTTTATCCCTATCACTAGGATTGAGGGAGAGAAGAAAGTGAATAGGTTCTTATATTTAGGGGAGACTCTAAATAGAAAGTCATTGGGTAGGGTTAGTAAGATGAATTGAACACCATATGGTTTGTTGTTGCTTGTAAGTCAAAATGTACTAAACTACTGATAGTGAATTTTCTTTCTTAGGTTGTGGACTCAACCTCCCAGACGTAGGTGTAGTTTCATTGAACTGGGTAAAAAATTTGATTGTGTTCTTTATCGATTTTCTGATCCATCATCTATTAATAGTCAATGTATTGTTTTTGGTGTATCTTGTCGCATCTGTTGTTGGAGCGTCGTGTTCGACATATGTCCCTTGAGGAACATAATTTCAATTACTCAAGAGGATCCTTAAACTGATTAATAAGAAATTAACCACCTTTTGTTGAACCGTTTCCATCCCATGAACCCAATTGTCCCCTACTTTAAGGGTTAGGATATAATTTGTTATGCTCAAAATATTTACACAAGCTTGGAAGAAGCATGTATTAACATCACCCTCCTTAACTAAATTAACTATGGAAACAAAATTCAACTTTAATATCATCATCTTAGTTATATTTTATTATTGTCATGTTGACAACTCTACCTCTCTTCTACTTTGCTAATTTTTCCATTAAAAGTGTGATAAATATTATATGTAAGTGGTCTACTTATGTTATTTATTAAATTTATGCATTTTTTTGTTTTGTTTTGAGTAGTTAAATGATCAAATAATGCTATAAAACATGAATGGTGTTTGATGAGAAGTTTGATAATAGAGGTTAGGGGAAGAAAAATTATATGGCGCAAAAATATTTCAAAATTTGGTTTGGTTGCTATATGTGCCTCTACTGACTATTTGCATCGTAGAAATCTCTAGGATAACCTTTAGCCTTACAATCATGATTTTCTCTGGGGCTTCATGAGATATTTCAACTCAATCATTGGTAATCATAAAATATAGAGGATCCTCTACTCCCACCATTAGACCTATGGAAGACTTCTTCAATTGGACTGACTCAAATAATCTCATCCATCTCCCAATAATAGGTGTGGCATATACCTAGTCTAATAATAGATAGGGAAAACCTCATACAGAAAAAAGATTATATAAGGCCATTTGTGTTCATGATTAGTTTGACATGGTCTAATAACAAACAATAGTATGATTGAAGATTGAATCCCCAAGTTGGTTTCAAATCAAGCTAATACTCTTATCACTATAATGCCTTCTCATCAGAAAATCAAGAATGCAATTTAGAGTATGAGCAAAGATGGTTCCCTTGGATCAGATGACTTTGGAGAATACTTTTTCAAACCTGCTAGGATATTATTAAGTAGGATGTCATCAAGGAATTTATGCAATTCTTTGTTGAGGATTGGATCCTTCCTTATTATAATTCAAACTTAATCATCCTGATTCCTGAAAACCATAATGCTCACACTCTTGATCATTAAAGACTTATTTCCTTAGCCAACTCCAAGTACAAAATCCTATCCAAAAGATATGCAATTTGTTCTGGTCAAATTTTCAATGCTTCCAAATCTTCTATTTTTGTTGGTGTTATATCTAGAAACAAACAGTTGAATCTGATCAAGTCCTTGGTTTCAACATGGGTTGTGATTACACACACAACCATTATTGGAACATTCGTGATCATTTAAGTTTGGCTCATCCTAACCTTTCTTCCATTATGCTTAATTCTCTTATTCCCATTGAGGAGGTTGAAGATAAAAGATGTTGGATGATGGTCAATTTTGGTCACCTATCCTTGAAAGGTACCTTCAAGTTCTATGCTAAGACTCATCATAAACCTCATTGTCCTAATTGGATTTGAAATGTCATAATTCCTCCCTCCAAATCTCTTTTGTTATGGAGACTTGTGCATAATAGGCTTCCAACATATGATTGTATTGATTTCATAAGTTTGTATTCTCCCTTAGTCCATCTCTTTGCTTCAAGTGCAATGAATCCATTCAATACCTCTTCTTTGACTATGAGTTTCCCAACCTTATTTGGTCTTGGTTATCCAACCTTCTTGGCTCCATCACTATAATCAATTCCATCAATGACTGTTGGGCCAACATCCACAAATCTTGCACCCTCAATTGCATGTAAGTGATTGTGGCTACATTATTACTATCAATGGAATTTGGTATGCTAGAAATTGTCTCATATTCAAGGGTATCAAAACTTCCTGGAAAGCCTACATCAAAGCCATATCCTATAACGTGAAATTGTCTGGTAATGTTTCTATCAAGAAATCAAACTCTTCCATAAGAGACTTCTCTATAATCAAAGCTTTTGACAACAGAATGAACCATATGGATCAAAGTATAACTTTGGAGGTTTTGTGGCATCCTCCTCTACTAAACTAGGTTCACTATAACTCATATGGTATGGAATTTGGAATTTCATCCTTAGAAGCATATGGTGGTTTATTTAGAGATGTTGATAACCATCTTGATATCTTTGCTCATAACCTTGTGAAGGAGAATTGCGGTCCAAAACGCAGCGGAAATTAAAATTTTCTCCTTTAGAGATCCTTACGAATGGTCATGATCAGTGATAGAATATTTACCTCTTGTGACGATTGAAACCTTTGGTGCAGATCTCTTGTGACGATCAAAACCTTTGATGCAGATCCACGAAGCGATCACGAACGTTGAACGATGACAACGTCTTTACTCAGTCCACACGAACGGGTTCCTTCAATCTCAGTGCTAGCTGGTACGAATGAAGGCTTTGAGTGAGAGAGAGAGAGTGAGAGAGAACGAAAATAATGCAACCGCAATCAATGCTTCTGCACAAGGGTTCTATTTATAGAACCACTTGTGTGGGCTTCAAGCTAAAAGGCCCACTTAAGTGTATTTTGGCCCATATCTTATAATATGCCCAAAATCACTTAAGCCCATGGTACCTTACCATATTTCGTATTCTACTCAAGTACATCGTACCTTACAATGTTCTATAATTCACTTAAGGGCACCGTACCTTACGGTATTCCTTAGATACTCTATCTCTCATCAATCCGTCCTTTGTGTGTGACCCTGTAGGTTTTCGTGACGTTGGCAATTATATTAAATCACGCATTTAACATAATAAACAGTGAGCGGTATCTAGCAACACATCACTACTACCCAAGACACGAAAATGTCATGTGATCTGACAAAACCTTCTGTGATAATACTTATGTGTATAATTACCCTTTTGCCCTTATGTCTATATTGAACACAAGGCATAGACCGTGTCATCCTTGTCCAGTTCAATATTGGGCCCATAGACATTTATCCTGTTATGCAGGATGGGCAAATTCCATCTAGGTCACTCATGTCCCTCAGCATGCTTCGTGGAGTACCCATCAACTGTCTTTATGGTTATCCAGTTACGGACAACGTTGGATCAGCAATAAAGCACTCGACTCTACATCTAGGGTCCATAGTGGTTTCAGGTCGAAGAGTGGAATATACTATTATCACCATGAGAATAACTTATGACACTTTGCATAACTTTCTATATAGTATTCTCATAGCGGGTCAATCCGGTATAAATATTACTCCTAATATTCATACCTATGTTTAAGACTTGATAACTCCTTATCCATGATCCATGAGATGTGATCATCAGTCTATATACATAATAGTCTTAATGCTTTAATGTCATCCCACTTCACAATAAAGCTCGACTACGGATACTTTAAGAATAGTGTCCTTATGTTTAATGTGTTCTCATGATTAAGTCACACTTAATACATTAAACGGACTATCTATTCCAGGGACTTTATTAATCAACCATAATAAAGAAAATGCCTTTTATAATTAATAAATAATTAGATACAAGTACCAAAAGTATTGGCCTCTAGGGCTTACACCAACAATCTCCCACTAGCACTAGAGCCAATCAGGCATACCCCGTATGCCCATTGATCTAGTATGGCCATCATGCTTCTGCTGCGCAAGAGGCTTTGTCAGTGGGTCAACTATATTGTCAAGTGTAGGTACTTTACATATTTTCACATCTCCTCTATCTATTATCTCTCGAATGAGATGATAACGCCTAAGTATGTGCTTGGATCGTCGGTGAGATCTAGGCTCCTTAGCTTGTGCGATAGCACCATTGTTATCATAATAGAGACCAATGGGATCCACAATTCTAGGGACTATGCCAAGTTCCCTAATGAACTTTTTGATCCAAACAACTTCCTTTGTTGCACTTGAGGCAGCAATATACTTGACCTTGGTTGTAGAATCAGCAACTGTATCTTGCTTTGAACTTTTCAAGCTTACAACGCCACCATTTCAGCAAAACACATAACCATTGGAATCATTCATATTAAAGCGTCTCAGCACCTTGTCTATGTACTCTGACTTAGGCCAAGCATTTTATGATCTATCTCTATAGATTCTGATTCCTAATATATAGGTTGCTTCACCTAGGTCCTTCGTAGAAAAGCATTTCCCCACCCAAGACTTTACTTGTTGCAGGGTAGGGATATCGTTTCCAATAAGTAATATGTCATCTACATATAATACCAGGAATACGATCATGCTCCCACTAACCTTCTTGTAGATACAAGGCTCATCTTCGTTCTTGATGAATCCATATTGTTTTACTGTTTCATCAAAATGAAGATTCCATGAGTAGGTCACAGGCTCATCTTGATCCATGAGTAATACATCACCTTGATCCATATATCTCAGGTAGGTGACGTATCCTGCCTGACCTACGCTGGTCTTGTTCTACTTGAGCAGGTTGCTCTTACATAACTACTTGTGTTTCCTGCTCCAATTCCTCCATAGGTGTGTCGATGCTTTGTGATTCTTGAATTTCTTCAAGCTCTACTTTCCTCCCACTGGTTCCTTTGGAAATAAAATCCTTTTCTAGGAAAACTCCAGTTCGAGCGACAAACACCTTGCCCTCAGAAGGATTGTAGAAGTAATACCCTCTTGTTTCTTTAGGATACCCCACAAATAAGCATTTTTCAGATTTGGGCTCAAGCTTAGTTAAAACTTGTCGTTTCACATAAACTTCGCAACCCCAAATCTTCATGCAAGACATATGTGGTTTCTTACCACTCCATATCTCATATGGTGTCTTCTCAACCTTTTTGGATGGAACACGGTTAAGTGTGTAAGCTGCTGTCAATAGTGCATGTCCCCAAAAGGAGTTTGGAAGATCGGCGTGACTCATCATGGATCGGACCATGTCTAACAGGGTTCGATTTCTTCTCTCAGATACACCATTCCATTGGGGTGTTCCAGGAGGAGTAAGTTGGGATAGGATCCCACACTCTTTCAGATGGTCATCAAACTCTAGGCTTAAATACTCACCACCTCGATCTGATCGAAGAGTTTTAATATTCTTACCTAGTTGGTTTTGTACTTCATTCTTTAATTCCTTAAACTTTTCAAAGGACTCTGATTTGTGTTTCATTAAATACACATAACCATATCTACTGAAATCATCAGTGAATGTGATGAAGTATTGAAAACCTCCTCTGGCTGGTATGTTCAGTGGTCCACATACATCAGTATGTATGAGGGCCAAAAGATCATTAGCTCTTTCACCTTTTCCTGTGAATGGAGACTTTGTCATCTTTCCAATTAAACAATACCTGCATGTCTCATATGATTCATAATCAAAAAAGTCCAAGAGTCCATCTTTATGGAGTTTGGAAATGCGTTTCTCATTTATGTGGCCTAATCGACAATGCCAAAGGTAAGTTGGATTTAACTCGTTAGGTTTCATCCTTTTAGTATTAATGTTATATATAGGCATTTCGAGATCAAGGACATACAGTCCATTGCTCATTTGTGCAGTAGCATAGAATATATCATTCAAATAAATTGAGCAACAATTGTTCTTTATTATAAATGAAAAACCAAACTTGTCCAAACAAGAAATGGAAATAATATTCCTGCTAATTGCAGGTACATAATAACAGTTCTCTAACTGAATTATTAAACCACTAGGTAAAGTTAATACATAAGTTCCTACGGCTAAAGCAGCAACCTTTGCTCCATTGCCAACTCGTAGGTCAACTTCACCTTTTGCCAAATCTCTACTTCTTTTTAGCCCCTGCACATTTGTACAAATGTGAGAACCGCATCCAGTATCTAATACCCATGATGCAGAAGTAGATAAATTTATTTCAATAACAAAAATACCTGAAGTTGAGGTCTCTACTCCATTCTTCGTATCTTCCAGGTACTTTGGGCAGTTTCTCTTCCAGTGTCCGGTCTTACCGCAATGGAAGCAGGTGCCTGCCTTTGCTATGCCTCCACTAGGCTTCAAAGCAGCAACAGTGGGTCTGGGTTTGGCAACTTCCTTGCCTTTCCCTTTATCACCCTGCTTGGTGGGCCTTTTGTTCTGTCTCTTTCCATTTCCGATCATCAGAATGGGCTTCCCTTTTGTCTTCAGATTCTGCTCAGCTATTCTTAACATGCCTAGCAGTTCAGGAAGAGATTTATCCATATCATTCATATTGAAATTTAGGACAAATTGACTGAATCTATCTGGCAACGATTGCAAGATCAAATCAGTCGCAAGTTCCTTTCCGAGGGGAAAACCCAACCTTTCAAGGTTTTCCACATACCCAATCATCTTGAGCACATGGGGACTTACAAGGGCTCCCTCAGCTAACTTGCTTTGAAAAAGGGCTTTTGAAACTTCAAACCTCTCATGCCTTGCTTGCTCTTGATAGAGCATCTTCAAGTGTTCGATCATATCGAACGCTGCCATGTTCTCATGTTGCTTTTGCAATTCTGAGTTCATGGTAGCTAGCATGAGACAAGCAGTTTCATTGGCATCGTCGACATGCTTCTTATAAGCATCTCTTTCTGCCTTAGGTGCAGAACTAGGAGGTTCCTCTTTAGGAACAGGTTTCTCCAAGACATACAGCTTTTTATCATGTTTGAGGACAATCCTCAGGTTTCGGTGCCAATCCAGGAAATTTGCCCCAGACAATTTTTCCTTGTCAAGGATTGATCGCAAGATGTTGTTAGAGGTGTTTGTTGTCATGGTAATCTACATAAGAATTAATGAAAATATAAGTATCAATAACATATTTAATTAGGCCTTTAATTAAATATGCTCCCACTATTTTACTCAAAACAAATGACCCTCATCATTTGATTCGGAAAATCCCGTTGGAAGATTTTCTAGTGGGTCGAGATCCATATTTCACTTTGTTCTAAGTCCGCGTAGGCGGATTACATAAAACTAGGTTATTTAGGTAGGAACTTCTTCCAATTATATCTAATACAACTCTCGAAAATTTCAGTTGGGTGAATAACTCCTTATTCCAATCCATCATATGGATCATTTCCAACTATTGCTTCTAAACATATATAATCTTATTATAATTTGTTTAGTTAAGTTTGACCCATTGTTTTAGCAGTTGAATATTACAATTATCCCATCGCACCTTACTAATATAGAATATGCACCTCGCGTAGGCGAAACCTACATTATCCGATACTAGTCTTGATGAGTGCTAAAACTTGGAAAGCATAAACTTAATATTTAATTTGAGGGAATTGTAATTGTCATGATCTCACCGGCTTATTTATCATACAAATCGTCTCTCACATGCATCAACATACATTCACATGCATCAACATACATACACATGCATCAACATACATACACATGCATCAATATACATACACAATGAAACAGTTATGCCCCCTAGCGCAATTGTTCTCCCAAGCCAATGAGAGAACCTAAGCTAACCTAATAACGATCTAAGCTTCTCCAAGCAAGATCTTCAAGGTTGTCCTCCTTTAATATTAAATTCTTATCTAAGCTTCTCCAAGCAAGATCTTCAAGGTTGTCCTCCTTTGATATTGAAATCTTCTCTTTCTTCATAACATTGTCTTCTTCTCTTTCTTCATAACATTGTCTTCTTCTCTTTCTTCATAACATTGTCTTCTTCTCTTTCTTCATTACATTACAGAAGAAACTCGTTTTACATACGAGGGATTGAGATGAGAAAAGAAGTTACATTAAGAGATTAAAAGGAGAGGCACGACACGCAGGTCGTATTTAAAAACCCAAAACAAAATAAAGGAAGACTAAGGCCATAACTGATCACCACAAGGCAATAATAACAAACACATTATTATTATTAATTTTAATTCCTTTAATTAATTAAAACAAAATTAAATTTCGGCGACCGATCAACACAACCCTTGCGTAGTCAAAAACAGAAACCCCGAGAATTCTGACCTTGTGAGTGTGACGACCGTCACAGGCATGTTACGACCGTCACAGGCCATGTGAGTGTGACGACCGTCACAAAGCACGTTACGACCGTCACAGGCCATGTGAGTGTGACGACCGTCACAGGGCACGTTACGACCGTCACAGCCAGTTTGTTACGCTCGTTACAAGCTCGTGACGAACGTCACGCGGCCAAAATAACGGAACTTTGAAACAGTCTACAGACCTCTTCCAAAAAGCCCTAAATTCACAACTCCTTGACGGCACAACCCTTGCGCCGTCACCAACCCTAATGCGCCAATTTCAGACCGTCAAACACACCTCGATTGTTGATTCAGTATGATTGATCAACAGGTCATTGCTTCACCATACTAATGTCAGATTCCGAAGCAAATGACCATTGATCGCTCAAAGGAAAACAACCACTTAGTGTTTGAATGAACGAAACAGAAACAATATATCACATATACCGTACTTTGCATTAGGATTACTTATATCATATATAAGTTGATCGGTCTCAATTGCGTAACATATGGACGATCGATGTATCGCTGCTTCACCATACTATTGTCGGTACCGAAGCATAGTCAACATCAATCATCCAACTCGTACACTCATGATTCCAAATTTAATTACCCGTTTAATTAATTGATTCATTCTGTCTTTTAGTCATATTAATACAAAAAATAAACAGCTATCCGAGTCATGGTTTCGTAAGTGGCTCTGATACCACTGAAGGAGAATTGCGGTCCAAAACGCAGCGGAAATTAAAATTTTCTCCTTTAGAGATCCTTACGAATGGTCATGATCAGTGATAGAATATTTACCTCTTGTGACGATTGAAACCTTTGGTGCAGATCTCTTGTGATGATCAAAACCTTTGATGCAGATCCACGAAGCGATCACGAACGTTGAACGATGACAACGTCTCTACTCAGTCCACACGAACGGGTTCCTTCAATCTCAGTGCTAGCTGGTACGAATGAAGGCTTTGAGTGAGAGAGAGAGAGTGAGAGAAAACGAAAATAATGCAACCGCAATCAATGCTTCTGCACAAGGGTTCTATTTATAGAACCACTTGTGTGGGCTTCAAGCTAAAAGGCCCACTTAAGTGTATTTTGGCCCATATCTTATAATATGCCCAAAATCACTTAAGCCCATGGTACCTTACCATATTTCGTATTCTACTCAAGTACATCGTACCTTAAAATGTTCTATAATTCACTTAAGGGCACCGTACCTTACGGTATTCCTTAGATACTCTATCTCTCATCAATCCGTCCTTTGTGTGTGACCCTGTAGGTTTTCGTGACGTTGACAATTATATTAAATCACGCATTTAACATAATAAACAGTGAGCGGTATCTAGCAACACATCACTACTACCCAAGACACGAAAATGTCATGTGATCTGACAAAACCTTCTGTGATAATACTTATGTGTATAATTACCCTTTTGCCCTTATGTCTATATTGAACACAAGGCATAGACCGTGTCATCCTTGTCCAGTTCAATATTGGGCCCATAGACATTTATCCTGTTATGCAGGATGGGAAAATTCCATCTAGGTCACTCATGTCCCTCAGCATGCTTCGTGGAGTACCCATCAACTGTCTTTATGGTTATCCAGTTACGGACAACGTTGGATCAGCAATAAAGCACTCGACTCTACATCTAGGGTCCATAGTGGTTTCAGGTCGAAGAGTGGAATACACTATTATCACCATGAGAATAACTTATGACACTTTGCATAACTTTCTATATAGTATTCTCATAGCGGGTCAATCCGGTATAAATATTACTCCTAATATTCATACCTATGTTTAAGACTTGATAACTCCTTATCCATGATCCATGAGATGTGATCATTAGTCTATATACATAATAGTCTTAATGCTTTAATGTCATCCCACTTCACAATAAAGCTCGACTACGGATACTTTAAGAATAGTGTCCTTATGTTTAATGTGTTCTCATGATTAAGTCACACTTAATACATTAAACGGACTATCTATTCCAGGGACTTTATTAATCAACCATAATAAAGAAAATGCCTTTTATAATTAATAAATAATTCGATACAAGTACCAAAAGTATTGGCCTCTAGGGCTTACACCAACACCTTGGCCCTTGTTCGGTTTTCATGCTTAAATGAGTGAAGCGATATTCATCAATGAGTTAGAAAGAAAATAAGGGTGGATCAACCTTCGTGATCCATCACATCTAAGACTTGTAATGTCCCACTAGGATTCCAACTTCTTAGCTCAAGCATAATTCTAGTTCTTATCCTGTAAACGATTAGGCCTTGTTTGATGTAAAAGCCAATTCAGTATGACATGATGCCATGATGAGGGAGACGACATCTGTGTATAATTACTTTGTGCATTTTGCCCATACATTCCTCCCAATCTTTAGCGTCGACGACACCAAGGAGAATCACCATGCAAATAGGATCCTTTACTGTCAAACTCCTGTCGGTATGTGTAAAAAGAACAATGACAAGAATCAGGGAGAAGATTAAGAAAACCCTCAATGCCACCTCATTGAAACCATGACTTTGACAATGACAGAGGTCCCAATATTTTGACGCACCTCGGGATGGATGGGAGCTTAAAAACACACCAAATAATATGGGCGGCGAAAGGAGTCGACTCTATTAGGCATATATCAATCCTTTCTCTCATCAATGCGAGAGAACAAACTTGTCGGAGCCTATCAAAAGGCAAACAGGTATAAGGGAGACATGTACATGTCTGACCTCTGTACTTTCTAGGAAATCATGGTCAACCCAAGTCCCTCAAATCACAGGCAAGGGACCAACCCTAAATCACGACCTCAAACAAAATTCAAGCTAAGTACTTTAAATGCATTTGAGTTATCCTCTTTATTTTGAAATCAAGGTTAAACAGATGCGTACATTGTGTCGTAGCTGCTGCACCCCCTTTTAAAAGCTACCCACTCCAAGGGCATAGGCAGTGGAGCTTGGATACGTCCACCTTGATTGAGGCTTAAACTTGATAGCAGGGAAAAAGACTCCACTCTTAGCTAAGGACGTTTCTGACTAAACCACTAGAGAATTACACCAGTTCCTGACTAAACCACTAACTATTTATCCTCCAATTCCTTCCAAGTCCAGATTGTTCCATTATGAACGTAAAGCAATCAATCTTTCACCCTTTCAATCAGTGAGAACCTAAACAACCCCAATTTAACCTGGTCTTCAGTAACATTAGTTGGTTTGCACATTAAAGTTGTTTCATAGAAGCGTGCAAGATACGCCCATGGGTCTCTAATCGCATTCCCATCGACCAAATTTTCTCTTAAACCTCAAATTACTAAAAATTTAATATCATAGTTATCAGGGTCTGCCAGTACAAACCCCCTAGAAACTTGTCCTTTTTCAGTTTATTTACAGTAGTCCCCCATAGGAAGGGGTTGTGCAGCTACTATGAATTCTTCTTAAGAGTCAGAAGAACTTGATAGTTGCTCTTCTTCTGGCCTTCCTCCGCCCAGAGCTGCTTCTCTGATAGCATGTGCAATTCTTTCAATTTATGGATCCAATGGAATTAATGGTGATCCTGAACGGGGCATACACAAATAGAAAACACCTAAGTAGCACTATGATAAATAATAAGTTAAAACAAAAATTAAAAATACTACAAATAAAAATAAAAACAATTACACAAACTTCGCCTTGTTGAAAAATCAACAGTCCTCGGAAACGGCGCCAAAAACTTGATGACTTCTCGACAATTATATCGATAGTGTTAAAGTAATAAAATATTGAATGCACATGGACTGTGTTTGAGCAAGCCAACAATTATTTAGTATAAAGGAAAAACAGTAATGAGAGGGGGATGGGTTTCAGATTTTAGAATGGAAAACAAATTACGAGTTTAAAACATAAGTATTTAGACAGTTAGGTTGTGTATTAGAATCCCATTATCCTCTATTTTTGATGTATTATGCCTTGTATGAATGGTCTAATCCTTATAATCTCACGGCGAACTAACAAAACCGTTATAGCCGGTCCCTCACGAAATAACTCACTAACCACTACTCGGAGCTTTATATCCCTAGTCTGCCAGTGTAAGCAGGGTTAGGCGATGTACATAACATTAATTCCCTAGGCCACTACTCAGGGTCTCCTATCCTTATTCAACCAAGGTAAGTAGAACAATTTTCATAGGTCAAACACATAGGCTAAAGGCCAGTAATCCCTGTGTGTCTAATATCATATTAACAGAGTATCTCAAATAAAAAGCATTAAGATTAAGAAAAAATTGAATAAGGTTATAATTCAAAGGATTTGTACAAAGTCAAACCAATATATAACGCCAACAAGATTGGATAAGATTCATCATCACACAATCTAACCTAGAGAAACTTAGCTACTCATAGTAAAAATTACAATAACAATTGAATAAAGAAGAATAACATATGAGTTCCCTTGAAGGATTGGCCTTCAATGGATTCCAATGCTCTAAAAATCACCCTTTGATGCTATAAAATTATGCTCCCAGTGACAATTTTTGCAAATCTTGTGAAAGTGAAAATTTTCCATTATTAAAGGTGTCAGAATGGACTAGAGCACGTCAGGAAAAGACCCAGAAAAGTGACCATCACGAGCGTGATACCATTCATCGCGCGCGTGATGCAGCGTTTAATGCCCTATCACGTGCGTGATGTTGCACAGTGGTGGATGTGATTATTTTCTAAGCTTCACTCTTCTTTTGCTTCTTTTTCACTCAAATTTTCACTAAGTCCACAATTTGCACACTTAAATATTTTTCCCTCACTCTTTGATCATTCCTTCTCATTCTTTGGTCATTAGAGAAATAGAAAGAGGATGAGAAAAGGAGTTTGGAGGTGGTGGCCTTATGCATTTGTAGGCTCCGCCGCCGCCAGAGAGAATTATGACAACCTGAAGTTTGAGAGAGAGGGGAAAGTGGTGTATGAGGGAAGAAAAATTGAATGAGGTAGATTGGAGCTCCTCTATCCCTTTGCCCTTCATGCTATTAGGCTTCAAGTCCAAACCCAATGTACTGTTATTGAATTACACCCCAAGATTGTTGATTCACCCCCTTGGTTATGAAATTCCAAAAATAAACCAACACGGGCCTCTGAATCCTAGGCCCGACGCCTTTTTTACTATCCGGACACCTTCTCCGCTAGTTACATCCCCTGGTTGTTTTAATTATGTTTATTAATTCTTGCTCATATTTTATTTTAATCCTTTTTCCTAACACATAAATAATATACATTTTTAATTAGGCATAGCTAGCTAGATTAGGAAGTTTTGATTGGATATAATTTTGGTTAAGTTTAATTCTTAATGCAAATTAATGATAGATTAGGAATTATGGTTTAACATGTTAAATTCAATTTCTGGTGTCTTTGCTTTTTTTTATAATCTCATATGCTTAATATGTGACTCTTATCATGTTCATCTTATTGATTTGATTAGTTGATCAAACTTATTTTTATCAATTAATTAAACTTGTGATTTAGGACTTTTGTATGACTTTAAAAAAGACAAATTTGCATGATCCCTTAAGTTTATATTCAATTAAGTGATCACAAGTCCCTTGATCACTAATTAGATCTTTGCACTTGATCCATTAAGTCAATTTTAGTCCACTTCCCATTCAAAATCCTAGAAATAGGTAAACATCAAGACATGATCATATTAAGTTTCGTCCCACTTTTTCAAACACATCTTGTATCATTCCCACAAAATAAAAACTTATTTTCTTATTCAAATTCAAAATTCTTAACCGTTTTGATGCAAATTGTGTGCCACAAGCCTTAAGAAGCGGAGAAGGAATAAGAGAGAGTATTCATATTAAATAACTTTGGATATAGAATACTTGACTCAGTTGTTCAAAGTATTCACCTCCACTCATAGACTTTAATGTTGTTCAAATCAAAACAACTTTCAACGTTCATTCACAACTCAGTTTAACAATCAACAACAAAAACACCTATTTGGGTTAATCACTTTCTTATGGTTAAAATACCCACCTCTTGCATGTTTTCCTTATAAATTCCCTGGTTTTTCCAAACCCCTCTTTTGGTTAATCACCTTCTAAGGTTAAAATACCTACCCCTTGCATGTTTGCCTTATAAATCTCATGGTTTAGGCAAACCCCTATTTGGGTTAACCATCATCTTATGGTTAAAACCCCCATCTCATGCATGTTTTCCTTGTGAGTCCCAGAGCTTAGGCGAACCCTCACCTCATGCATGTTTTCCTTGTGAGTCCTAGAGCTTAGGCAAACCCTCATCTCATGCATATTTTTCTTACAACTCCCAGAGCTTAGGCAAACCCCTATCTCATACATATTTGCCTTGTAAGTCCTAGAGCTTAGGCAAACCTCCATCTCATGCATGTTTGCCTTGTGAGTGCCAAAGCTTAGGAAAATCCCCATCTCATGCATATTTTTCGTGTGAGTCCCAGAGCTTAGGCAAACCCTCATCTCATGCATGTTTTCCTTGTGAGTCCCAGAGGTTAGGCAAACCCCCGTCGCATGCATGTTTTCCTTGTGTGTCTCAGAGCTTAGGCAAACCTCCATCTCTTGCATGTTTGCCTTATAAATCCCCTAGTTTAGGCAAACCCCTCTTTCATGTTTTCCTTGTAAATCCCCTAGTTTAGGCAAACCCCCCGTTGTAGGCCTTGATCTCCAAGACTAGGCAAAACCCCCTACAACACTGTATTGGTTTAAACACCACTGTTATTTCAGCTCTTGATTATGACACCACTTTTATTTCTTCCTCTTGGTTTAGATACCACTTTTATTTCTTGCTCTTGGTTCAGATACCACTTTTATTTCTTGTTCTTGGTTTAGATATCACTTTTATTTCTTGTTCTTAGTTAAAACACTATATTTATTTCTTGTTCTTGGTTTAAACACCTTTTTTATTTCTTGTCCATGGTTTTGACACCACCTTTTCAATTCCTCATACCAGACAACAACAATTTCTTTTCATAAAAGAATTGTTGTAATACATTCCTTAGCAGTCAGACTAAAAACTTAAAGCATTCGAACTATGATCGAACCAGCTAACGTCAAAGTACTTCCAAGATACAATTATAGCACCATTCCCTAGAAACAACCAACAAATACGTAGTTTTATACCACGAACTACAGAGCTGTGATTTTCTAATTGCACCATGAGAATACGTAAACACAAAGTTTCGAAATCTTTACGAGCACATTAATTAATAAATTAATTTTCCCCTTTATTAAAATCAATCGCAAGTAACCTTTAGATAATAACACACATATGCGTAAAGAACAATAAAAATGGTTCTCGTTGAGTACAACAAATGTGAGAGATTATAATACTTTCCCCTTACATAACCGACTTTCTTTTCATTTTTCTCTTCCCCTTGAATTTTATTTAATATTATTCAATGACGACTCAATTGTATTTCGAACGTGCGATACACTCAAATATTTTTTGCGGTGCGACAATAGGACACATCATAAATTTTAAATATTTTTCTTTAATTGAAATCCTATATTTTAAATATAAAAACATAAGAGAAATCAAAATTGCTTAAACTAAAAAAGGGATTAATTTTCTAAATGAATTAAAATAGTAATAAAAAGTGTATCTAAATTAAACATTTAGAATGAAACAAAGAAGTGAGTAGGAAATGACAAACCGCAACGACAAAGCACACAGGTGGATAGAAAAAAGGAACTCAAAAAGGAAGAAAGAGAAAGATCTTCTAAAGGCCACAAACTAAATATGTGGCTCAAATTCCACCTTCCTTCTGATGTGGCACTCCAAACCTTCCTCAACGGATCAACAACAATCAACCACACTCTCACACTTTTTCACAACGTGTCTCTCTCTCCTCTCTCTCTCTAGAACCACTTTTACAGTTTTTACTTTTTTCCTCTTTCTAGACAAAAAAAAACCTTTTTATCTGTTTTTAGCAATAACCACAAAAAAACACAGAAATGTTGGAGACAAAAGACTCTGCGATCAAACTCTTCGGAAAAACAATTCCGGTTAAGGAGATTCTTGTCGGTCTTTCACCTTTGTCTTCTGCTGATGTTGTTGATCACATTATTCATCATCACAATCATGATTCTTCTACAAACTCATCTACAGAGTCTCATAATACTATTGATGCAAAAGAGCAAGAGATTCATAAGGTATAATTATATATATAGATATAGAGATTTTTGATTTTTGGGATTCATAAATTTTTTATTTTGATTATGACCCTTTATTTGGATTGAAAAAATATTTAGCGGGTTGGTGTTAGTTTTTTGCTTGATGATGAAGTTTGATTTTTTGATGGATTGAAAGAATCTGTGTGATAATCAAAAGCTTTGAGAAAATAGATTATAGTTTGATGAAAAGACAGTGATTTCATCAAACTTAGTGTGATTACAAACATAAACTAATCTGATCTGTGATTACAAACATAAACTAATATATCTTTGTGATAATCCATCAGTATGATGGTGAATTTTTTTTGCTTTTTTTCTATTTGACTTTTGGGTTTTCTATGAAATTTTCTAAATTCAGACAGAGTAGAATTTGTAATCTGCTCTTTTTTTTTTTTATATCAGCACTAATTTGTAATTGATGTTCTGTTTTATTAACCTATATAGTACTAACAATTCAGATTGAAGGTGTATCCGACACCGATATATACAATCACTTTTATTTGATCAAGTTATTAGTGGTCTTGATGTGACAGATTATTTGTATCTTATCTCTGATGCATGCGTCAGTGTTTCAGATTGGAGGTGTATCTGACATGATACATTTAGTTACATTCAATCATTTCTATTTTATAAAATTATTGCTAGTCTTGATGTGTCAGAGCATTTTTATCGTTTCTGGTGTTTGTGACCGTGATTCAGATTGAAGGTATCCGACACAAAAAAAATTGGTTGCATTCAACCACTTCTATTTTATCAAATTATTATTAGTTTTGATGTGTCAGATCATTCGTGTTGTATCGGGTGTATGTTTCGGTGTTTCAGATTGAAGGTGTAACCGACACAATACATTTGGTTACATTCAATCAATTTTATTTTATCAAATTATTACTAGTTTTGATGTGTCAGAACATCAGTATCGTATCTGGTGTCTATATCAGTGTTTTAGATTGAAGGTGTATCCGCCATGATAAATTTGTTTACATTCAATCACTTTTATTTTATCAAATTATTACTAGTTTGATGTGTCAGAGCATTTGTATCGTATCAGGTATTTCTGTCAGTGTCATAGACCAAAGGTGTATCATATCTAGTGTCTGGGTTAGTGTTTCAAATCGAAGAGGTATCTGACATGATAAATTTGTTTACATTCAATCACTTTTGTTTTATCGAATTATTATTAATCTTGATGTGTCTGAGCATCTGTATCGTATTTGTTGTCTATGTTATTGTATCAGATTGAAGGTGTATCCGACTAGATACATTTTGTTACCTTCAATCATTTTTATATTATCAAATTATTACTAGTCTTGATGTGTCCGAGCATTTGTATTGTATCTGGTATTCGTGTCAGTGTTTTAGACCGAAGGTGTATCCGACCCGATACATTTGGTTACATTCAATTTATTTTATCAAATACTAAGTTGTGGTTTTCATGATTCCAGGATACAGTGGGAGAAAAACCGACTGATGAAAAGAACGAAGATGGAGTCCCAACGCAATCGAATGAAGAATCCACCAATCCAGATGCGGCCTCTAGAACTGGCGAAGAATCTGTTACTGCATCCACTGAAAAAGAGGTTGCTACATTGAAAGCTTCAAAGACTGAAGAAGAACAGGACGAAACGAGCAATTCACAGGAAAAGAGCCTCAAAAAACCCGACAAAATAATCCCGTGTCCGCGCTGTAGTAGCATGGACACGAAGTTCTGCTACTATAACAATTACAATGTCAACCAACCTCGCCACTTTTGCAAGAATTGTCAGAGATATTGGACTGCCGGTGGAACCATGAGAAACGTACCCGTAGGCGCTGGTCGCAGAAGGAACAAGAGCTGTTCCTCTCACTACCGACAGATAACTGTCTCCGAAGCAACACTCCAGAATTCTCGGATACACCCTTCCTTGAAATGCAACGGGACAGTCCTTACATTTGGATCCGATTCACCGTTATCTGAATCAATGGCATCTGTTTTGAAACTTGCTCATAACCCTGAAGAACTAAGAATTCATCTTCCTCGTGCAAGTGAAGAAAAAGGCGACGATCAATCCAATAAATCATCGGTTACCTCCGTAAAGTCGACAGACGGTGCAAGCAAGAACTTATCACAAGAACAAGCTAGACAGTACAGCCAAAGCTTCCCGCCACAAGGTCACTACTTCCCTCCCGGAACTCCTTGTCCTTTCCCATGGAATCCAATGCAATGGAGATCACCGGTTCCACCACCTGCGTTTTCTCCAACGGGATTTTCTTTGCCGTTCTATCCCGCAACAACTTACTGGGGTTGTACCGTGCCAGGTGGATGGAACGTCCCGTGGCAAGCACAACCGTCGTCCCCAAACGCCGCCCGCCCAAACTCTAGTCCAAACTCTCCAACCTTAGGTAAACATTCAAGGGAAGACGGTAGGAAAGAAAGTAGCGAGGAAAAGTGTCTGAGGATCGATGACTCGGGAGAACCAGAAAAAAGCTCTTTCTGGACAACACTCAGGATTAAAAACGATGACACCGCCAGTCCAGTTCCATCGGGAAGACTCTTTCACGCATTCCCTTCAAAGCCAGACAAGAAAAATGAGTCGGAGTCTGACCAAGCATCATCCGTCTTGCAAGCCAATCCGGCCGCATTGTCTAGGTCGCATAACTTTCACGAGACTTCGTAACAAGTTCGCCTATAAATATCGGCGATCATGTTTTCCAGTGCCTCAAACTGTAAAACCAGTTTTGTTCATCAACCTTGTTGAATGCTGAATGCCAACCGAAGAAGTTCAAACTGAACAAGAATCAGATTAAGTAGTTCATGTACATATACATATACATATATAAGTTTATATGACATAGTGAGTTTTTCTCCAAGACCTCTTTTGTAGATAAATAAGAATAAGAATGAGGGGTTCAACTTGTAATTTTTGTTCTGGTGTCTTTCTTTCAGAATGCAATGAATCTACTCATATTAGATGTTTTTATTATTAATAAATGCATTTTTTCATCAAATAAAATACACTAAACTATTAACCTGAATAAATATGAAATTAAATAATTTTGCTTAAATTTAAGTAATATGAATAAGTGAAAATTTAAATAGTATTTATAGTTTCCCCTACTATTTTTGGTAAGATTCATATCGATGAAAATTATTCTAATTTTTTTCAATCTCGTTTTTAGTCCGGTTAACTACATAATAAACATAAGAGTTTTTTTTATTGGAATTACCAAATTGCAATTGAAATGAGAACCGGATTCTAATTCTATTAACTACACCCTTGGGGTAAAAAGAACTTTTAATGGAAAATTAAAGTGATTGTAGGGAAAATTACTATTTTAAGAAATATTAAAAGTGTTTTTCTTAAATTTTAGGAATTGTTCACGATGAAAAATTAGCGATTTTAAGGAAAATTATTATTTTAACAATTCAGGGGTAGTTAGGATTTACCCACGATGACGAGGTGTCATGTATGGTGGTGTTTCACAGTGGTTTTAGGGGTCTTGCTCATAAGGGGTGAGAGGCCCTTTTGATGGACGATGTGTTTAGGTATAAGCTTTAGAGGAGTGTGATCACATGAGTTATGATCTTGCCAAGCGTTATGTTTTTAGGGTTCAATGAATTGTTCCACTCCCTTGAGAGTGGTTGTATTTATAGAGGTCTTTTGGACCTAGGATTTTTGGTAACCCTAAATGAAGGGAACTACTCCCTCTTGATTAGGAGGATTTATTGACCACCTAACCTTTCGGGAGTAGTGGCATACTTCCTCTTTCTTGACTAACGGCTTTACACGTCATGGTTGTTGGGGGCAAGTTCTTAGATTGTCGCTCAAGTGATACCATTCTTAAGCGATAGCACCCCCATTTAAGAAGCTCACAAATATAACACTACACGGTCTCTCAACCATTAAAAATATTAGAAGAATATATTTGTTCGTGTGGGGGGCAAGATGATTCCCTCGGGGTGTTGGGAGCTAGTGGCACCCTTTTTTCCTTTGTCCTGGACGAGTGATCACATGTTATGAATGGGAGTTTCTCACACCTAAAGAGGGGAGGATCGTCCTCTATTTACGTTAGTAAAAATTAGGGATTGTTGCGAGGTGATTAGTGTAACACCCTAAACCCCGAAACTTATATATAAAGCATTCCACAACAACTTAAGGTGTCACCAATGACAATCCTTCAAAAAAATATTAAATCATTTAAAATTACGCAGAAAAAAAACATTTTTCAACACAACTTCATGAATAAGTTATAAACTTCAAAACAACAAAAACAACATCAATTTGAAAACATAATAACTCACGTCCCCGATATTACACAATCAGAGCAGTAAACCACTAATGTATTATAAAGCGAATAAAAGGAAAGCGAGGAGTAGCTCCAACAAGCCACATTCCAACACACAACAACAAGGATCACTTCTAAGTATCTTCAAGATGCCCATGGTGGACAACATGAAGTAAAGGGGGTAAGAAACAACATTCAATATAAACAGTGTAAGGAATGTTGAGGTAGAGAGTATACAACAAGCACACATTCATTACACGATTGACAAAAACATGGTCTCACTCCCATTCGTAACAACATACACATATTCACAACCAAATCAACAACATCATGAACAATCAATTACATATACAAACATGTATGCAATGTACTCCATAACAGACTCATTATGCATGTGGTACCATTTATGAACACTCAGGTTCATCTAGCTCCTGAATCCCATCCATAGGACCAGAGCACACAAAATTGTTACCATCACCATAGGTAATGCTTCACCAATTCCTATCGGGAACCAGCTACTCGCTTTTGAATCCTCACCATAGGACCAGAGCATACCGAAATTCGCTGCTATCACCATAAGCAACACTTCACTAATTCCTCATTCGAATTAGCTACTCACTCATGAACCCATACCACCAGGCCAGAGCATACCAAAATTCGTTGCTATCATCATAAGAAATGCTTCATAAATTGATCATTTGATATTAGCTACTCACTCCTGAACCCATACCACCAGGCCAGAGCATGCCCAAATTGGACCAAAGTCCGCACACTATAATGCATGACTCTCAATAACATGCATTATCACCAAAAGATTCACCAAAAGAATCATCATGTATACTTCATCGTTTATGCACAACATCATTCACCATACACAATAATTAATTAATGTTACAACATTCAACAAGCAACACCAAAATAACAACAACTCAACAAATGCATATTTACAAACATTCAATCGTGTTAATCCATTATAACATCAACACATCATTTGGAAAACACAACAATTTGCTAATCGATCATACAAGTCATCACATACATCCCTACAATAGAAACATGACTACAACTCAATTAATTTACTAAACACTACCATGAGGTAACTATGCGTGTTAGCTTTCCAACACTTCAAATTGCACCTCCATTGGAGTCACGTAGCTCAAGTTATGGCTAAAATAACATATGAACTAATTAATTGACACAAGGACCAATCATTTGAAACAGGGGACCAATTGATTGTCCCTAATTCACTGCCCTCATTTTTCACAAAATTTTGAAGGGACCAATCGATTAGCATAGGGGACCAATTGATTTTTCAAAGTTTCTGCTAAATTTTTGTGTGTTTTTCAAGAGGTACCAATAGATTGTTTACTGTAGTCAATAAATTGGTTCAATACAAAATTTAGTTTTTCAAAAGAACCAATAGATTGATTATTGTATCCAACAGATTGGTTCAATCCAATTTTATTTTTTTGTCACGTTTCAATAAGAACGAACCAATAGATTGTTTACTGTAAACAATAGATTGGTTCAATCCAATTTTAGTTTTTCTTCATGTTTCATCAGATTTTATAAGTTTATGCACGATCTCTAATAGGAGGGTGAATTAGATTTATTGAACTTTTCTCGGTTTGAAGCGTTAGCACTAGTTTTGTTATTTTTCAGAATTGATATGAAAGTATATATGTTGAAAAATAAATGGAGAAAGTAAAGGACACAATGATATATCCTGGTTCCCCTCAAAATCTGAGAGTACTCTAGTCCCCTCACTCCCTGTGAGAGATTTTCCACTATGTCAGATCTTTGTACAAGTCTTCAACGAAGACCAATCCTACAATCTTCTAACATAAGCAACACAAGTGAAAAAGAAAACAATCCTTTCTTTTTCACTCTCTTGTTTCCAACAATCTTGGACAACAAGGTATACACAAATCTAAGTTTGTAACAGAAGTTATAGCTCTTGAATCAATTATATATTAATTGATTTCCTCTTTTTATTGATCACAGTCCAAACATATACACCTAAGTGCTCAAAATAATATGAATGAAACTTTAATGAATATGTATGAAAGTTCATGCAGAAAGTTTCATATTTGAAAGTGTAAAAACTTGTTTGGATAATGAGATGTGAAAGTAGTATATCAGATAATCTCTTTTGAAATATAAATGTTTTGTGTCTAAGAGTTTCTATTTTTAAAACTTAAACCACATGTATATATACATGCAATATACCTTTATAAAAGAGTGTATACTCATGAAACATTGTCATAAAAGTTGCAAAACATTGGAATCAGATTTGTCATGTGAATTTGAAAATTTTAAATGTGTAACCGATTATCAGAAAATGTGTAACCGGTTACACCAGATACTTTTTCAAAAATTAAGGTATTTTTAACTTCGTGAAAATTGTGGGGGTTCTATAGTGTTGTTCCGGCGGTTTCAAATGCCACAATCTACCAAAACATAATGGTTAGTTTCAAAATCATTTTAAAAGTTGCATGAAAGTTTTAAGATGAATATGCATGATATTTCTGAGAATTAAGATACAAATACTTGAATTATAATCCATAATCAACCATCTTGATTCTTTCATTAATTTTCCAAAGTTTTTTGATAATTTGAACTTGATTGTTCTAGTCTTCAAGCTTTGACTTCTTTTTATTAATGTGTTTGTATTCATAAAAATTATAAACAAGGACAAGAAAAAATCTTCTTCACATTATCTCCCTTTTTTATGATGACAAAACATCCTTTGAAATTTTACTCGTTCATCAATGAGTTGCTTCAATATGTGATTTTTTGAAATGTTGAAGTAGCAACCAGAATCTCCCCCTATCTTGTATATCTATCCCTTTATTTTTTAATTCAATACTTTCTTCCTTGAAATGAAAATTATTAGCACAAAATTAGACACTTATCTCCTTCATAACTATTTTATTTCAAAATTGATATCAATATTGATGCTTCTTCAAAACATCTTTTTAATCAATGAAACTTTTAGAACTACCATATTATATGGTCTTGATTTGACAATGCGAGCATATGACCTTCAAGTACCTACAAAATAATTAGTTACATCTAGGTACCCAATTTTCTTTGAGTCATTTTAGGTTAGATATCTTTCTCACCTATACATACTCACTATAGGGAATACCATAATTTCTTATGTAGCAAGCATTAATAGTATGGTCTTTTGCTTTATAATAGAAACAAGTAGATCTAAAAACATGATTCCTTTTATAAGGCATTTTATGATCATTTACAACATGTTCTATCTTTGATTCTTCATTGTTGAATTTGTTAATAGTCTTTACAAATATGGTTTAACTTGTACTAGGTTTATCAGAGTTTTTAAAGCCAAGACCACATTTATCATTTGACTTGTATTGTATGTTTAATTTGTGTCTTGAGATCATGTGGAATTGTGTAGTACATATTCTATATGACACCCTCAATATTTTAGTTCAATTGAATTTCATCAATCCCGTTTACACTTGTGGTTTTATTATCTAAAACATTTTTTCCTTCCAATTGTGTCACTTTGAGTTATTGTCTGATTTTGCAAGTTTGAGGAACTATACAAATTGGAGGAAAGACTTCTCCAATATGCTGAAGAGTCGAGTATCAGGAGGTGCATCAAAATTTGTTACTTCAATGTATGATAAAACTGTTCGAGATGTTGATGATTTGGTTGCTTCAAGAGTGTTGTCATCATGGCTCTTTCTCATAGTTGGAAATATGGATGATGTTCTTATTTCTAATTCCACTTCCATAACTTGAGACAACCTTAATGTAAGAAACATAACCATAATCAATATCATTGAATTTATGAGAACTTCCAACAGTGTCTAACAAGAAACAGTTCCTTGAACTTGTATGGAAGATCATTGCAAGACAAGAGCGATTTCCACGGCAATATGTTTGACACCTAGCCAAATCGGTATTCGAATAGGGCGGAATAAAATCAAGTATAAAGTAACTAAGTCCATCATCATCTTTCAGAAACTCAATAGAATTTTCTAATTTATCATCGCCACAAGGAGAAATAAAACATAGTTTACAACTAGGAAGAAGAACAGAAGGACAACTACAATTACCATCATTTGTACATATGTTGTAAAGTTCACAAGGCTCTGACTGGCATGCTAAAGCTAGATATGAGTCCAAACTGGAAGCATTACCTTCACATCATAGATTGGAGGACCTTCACAAATATCTTGGCATTCTATGGGAAAGGGAAATCGCCACTTATAAGGGGTTGCACGAGCAAGTGCTTTGTCGATAGTATACAAGAGGAGGTCACTAAATGGTCCATGAGTTTACCATACCTAGCAGTATAAATCCATGAATGGTCTATATCTTCATTTTTATCAAGTGTTCACTAGTTCCATTGAAGAATGGAAAGTATTGTGATTTGAAAATGATTGAATGTTGAAGTGAATCATTGTTGTGCTTTTCTTTTGTTTGAATTTGTCATGACTTGTTTTGGTTAGTAATGTAAAAACAAAATAATATTTGAATTAATAAAAATGCAATTTGTTTCCTTTTATTCTCTTATGCTACAAATTAATTAAAATAAAACAAATTTAATATTTGAAATATAAATTAAAATTTTAAAAATGTAAGTTTGATTAACTTTTTGATATAAGATAAAATGCAATAAAAATGCAAGTGAACCTTGAATCAATTGCACATGAATTAGTAACAAAATTTAGCTTAGTCAAACTTTGACTTTTTGACATTTATTTCAAAATATGAATGATAATTATATAGACAAATCATGAACAACGAATCAACTATAAACAATCAAACCCTGAACTATTCATCCATTTGTATCTCTGAATGATGTAGTGAAATGAATGATGGAATGTATGATCAAATGGAACGATCATGCTATGCTAGTGCAAATGAAAAAATCAGGGTAAAATTTAGGGTATGACACATCCACTTACATACCATTGCATTCCTTTGCATAAGGCTTCATGCATACATTCATGTTGTAAAAAAAACTCATTTCATTTGTTCTTATCTTTAGAGTTGTCAGTCTACCATCAAGTTGATTCCTTAACACAAGTACGGAACTAGGGCCAATGTCAAAATAAGAATGGTTGATCAAGAGCAACATAATGAAAGAGACAGGTAAGACATTGATGAGCTGAAAGGAAATTTGAGCAATATCATGGAAATTCTACAAGCCTTGACTATCAGAGAAGCTCAGCCCTAGAGGATTGTCATCTCTAAAATCAATAGCTTTATTGTTGACCCCGTGCTTCCCCATAAGAAGCTCAGTCCCAGAGGACTGTCAGTATTCCAAGCTCCAGTAATCATTGCATCTCAACCTATCATGCATATTATTGCTCAAGTTACTTATGAAGATCCTCGCTCTGTGTACCACGATGTTGGTCCCCAATTCGGAAGTCAAGAAGAAGCTGGAGATATTTATGAAGTCAGAGAGCAATGCCAGACTCTAGAGAGGAGATTAAAATCTATAGAAGGTAATGATGTCTTTGGTGCTGCTACAATGTAATGTGCTTAGTTTCAGACTTGGTTATGCCTGCCAAATTCAAAACTCAAGAATTTTAAAAATATAAGGGGCACACCTACCCGAAAAGCCACTTGGTGATATACTACCATAAGATGGTTGCATATACCAATAATGACAAATTGCTCATTCATTGTTTTCAAGACAGCCTGAATGGAGCTTCAATGAAATGGTATGTGGGACTTAAAAAGAGTCGTACCTGAAGCTGGCAAGACTTGGCCGATGCTTTCTTTAAGCAATATAAGTACAATCTGGACATGGCACTAGATCACCGTCAACTGCAGAACATGTCTCAGAAGGATTAAGAGCCTTTCAAAGAGTATGTCCAGCGTTGGAGAGACCTAGCTTCCCAAGTGGAGCCACCATTAGCAGAGAAAGAACTGACTGGATTATTCATGGATACTCTATAACCTTTATTTTGGGAAAATATGATAGGCAGTGTATCATCTATTTTTGCTGACCTGGTAATCGGGAAAATAACAAGTGTACTATTTTTCCTTTTATAGTAATAATGGGGAAATTCCCCGAATGTCGATCTCAAGGACTGCAAGATAATATTGAGTTTAAATTATCATTCAATTAAACAAAAAGTATTAATTTGGTTTTTAGGTGTAAAAATATAATAATAAAAGTAAAGGTAAAGAAGGATGAAAATAAGGGTTTATAGAGAAAAAGGAACAATGTCAGGGAATGTGTATGATTTATCCCTGTAACAACTCTGAGTCACTATTGCATCAACAAATATCAATTACTACCAGTTCTTAAGGGTATTTTCTCCCAAGTCCTTGGTGAGAAAACCTTTAATCAATCTACCCTAATTTCCATGTCCATAGCCAATTAGGATGAAGTTAAGCTGTATAATATCAAGAATACTCTGGTTCATACAGGGTATCCCTAGTCCTAGGTGATATCTACTGTAGAGTAACCTTATGAAAACCTTTATCAATGGCGGTCCAGCCTAATTGATAATCATAAATCAATCTCGATTGGTCCGAAAGAGAAAGCAATAAACACATCAAAAGGTTACCGTAAAAACAATATTATAAATGCAAATGTAAACTCAAATTCGTTACAATTCTAAATCAGGGACATCCCCCTAGCATTGCGGGGTTTAGCTACTCATATTGTTTAAAACAAATCCAAGATAAAAATTACACATTACAAGTAATTGGATGACTTTGATCTTCAATCGTTCCCGCTCATGAAAACCTTCAACTCTCCGAATGCCTTGATCTCTGTAATACTTGATTGCTTTATAATACTGTATTTTGCCGTATTCCAAGATGATTTTTCCTTTGGCAGATGACCCTCTTTTATAGTGAAAATTCCAAGCAGCAGTTGGACATGTCCAAAAATATCTCTAAAAAAGCCCGACGAACAAAAGCCCGAGAAAAACTAAATTTTTGGGCTTGGGTTGACACGGCCCGTGTCAGCTGACACGGGTGGCCGTGTCAGCCTACTGTCCTGGTTGACACGCCCCTGGCATGGGGTGACACGGCTGGAGGAGGCGCCTGACACGACCTGCGTCAACTGACACGGGTGGCCGTGTCAGGCTACTATTTTTCTTCACACGTCCTTCCTTGACTGACACGGCATGTGTCAGTTGACACGGGTGGCCGTGTCAGGTCTCCTATACCGGGGTTTTCTGCTTCTCTGCTTGCCAAAATCTCACATTGTCTCATTCTGAGTTCACTGGTTCTTCTACTTGGACCTGTCGGACAAAAACACAGCTATCCCACGCATAAAATCACTAAAATATAAGTAAAACATAACAATGATAAAAATGCTTAAATAAAATGACGGATGTAAAACTAACTCGAAATGTATCATAAATGCTTGCACAGTGTGTCAAAAGCCTTTGTTTCGTGTCGGATCAGTAACGAAAACTCAATGCAAATGGTGACTGATCACAACCACAAACTTAGTTCATTGCTTGTCCCAAGTAATGTAACAGACAACATTGTCACTCCCCAGAATTCTTTATGTTTCCCACCAATGCTGAGATCATTCGCCAACGTCTTCCCTTTTCCTTCCACAAGTCCTGTTTTTCTGTGTAAGTCTTCCTTCGCCCTTCCACTTCAAAGCACCGTTTCACCTGTCAGCTTATATCACATTCTCATCAATTCTCTCGGGGTCAACTGTTTTCACTCATAATTCAGAGTATCCAATATCACTCACAAGTTTGAATAGTCTCTCTTTTCCTATCACCTACACATAACGCACATGCTTTTGAGGTCTTTCGGGTTATAACTTGGCTTGGGTTAGGGTATGGGTTATTCAAACAAAAATGGAAAACAAGTGGGTTTTTGGTTCAGAGTCGATGTTACATACTGTGTTTGTTTCTCTTATTTTCTCGGTTTTCTTTTCTTCACCGAATGCCCTTTTTCGTGCTTCTTTCTGAATCTTCGAGTTATAAATTTTTCTCTTCTCTTTTTTTTCTTCTTTCTTTCTCTTGATTCGTCAATTTTTTCTTTTTTTTTTCTCGCACTTTTTTGGGCTTTTGGTAGCTTTTGGGGTTTTTACCCCAAACTTAGCTTTTCAACACAGTTTGAATGCATTAACATGACTCTGAACAGGGTAAGGAAGTGTTTTGACCAAGGGGTACATTTATGGGGTTTAAACAAACAAATAGATACAAGCTCAAATGGGGTTAACGAGGGATATAATTATTCAGGATGGCTAGAAAGGCTCGGGGTTAATTTCAAACAACGTGCCTTAGTGTGTGTATCATGCAATGTCAGTCCCAGAGAGTCTATGCAAATTTAGAGTGATAAAGACAAACCTGAATATCGCTCATGATGATCAATGTGTTTGGCTTTTTATGACTTACTCTGTTTGGTTTAGCTTTGATAGGATCCATAGTACTCTTTAGTTTGGTGTGATTTCTTCCTTACTTCGGAATGTACATGATACTCATGTCGGTTAAGTTATATACGTTGCATCCGATCTTACTTTCAGCAGTGTCAACTTCCTGGGGAGACCTTTCACAACAAGCAATGGTGAATGGCATGATCCTTTCATCCACTCTCAATCGTGATTATTACTATTTCCAACCTATCAACACAGACTTGACACATTTGCAACATAATGTACCTTCAAACAGAAAAATCAAATCTAGAACGCACAAAAGTAAAATAACAAAATAACAAAATACTGAGAATAAAATACTAAAATACCAATAACAGACATAAAATCTCCCCCACACTTGAACTCAACATTGTCCACAATGTTTGCGAACAAGAGCAAAGGAGGGCACTCACAGTACCCTACTGAGGAGGTGGTTGCGAGAAATGCAGCATCAACTATCGTATCATGCTGCTCATCTCATCCAACATCTCCCCCTGATGGGCTTGCTCGATGCCTTGTCGTTGTTGTTCTGTCCTCAAGTCACCTATTTCGGTTTGTACCTAACTCCATTGGTTAGTCGACCAGGATGATGAACCAACCTCCTGTTGGGTGGGTTCCTGATGTGGTGGTACAAACTGCTCAGGAGGTGCTTGAGGATCTTCTTCTTCTTTTGCTTCCGTTCCTTCCACCTGGTCATCCATAAATTGCTCACCTGCAGTAAAATGGTCAGTTTCGTGGCCTTCATCCGCGTCGGGGTCAACACTCACATACAACCAATTAGCACAGTCAGTAATAGCAACTCTGTCCAGATCCGGCAGAGCGATAATAAACCTCTTCTGGATAAGTACGGAATAGTAAGTAGGGGCAACAACAATCTTACCTTGTGAAATTAGAGCAGACATGTCAATTTTGGTCTTACCTGCAATTGGCGTGTCTTCGAGTAAAGCAACTTGATACCCAAAATGCTCAACGATTTGGGTGATCATTCCCCCTACGGATATGCCTCCGGAGTCGGCTCAGCCGACTCTGCCTAGATAGTCTGCTGCAAAGGCAGTTACATTGATGGCTTTGTTTTGAGCCATTGAGTACATAAAGAATAGCTCTCTCTGAGTAGCTACCCATGTGATATCGCCTCTTCCAAACAGGGTATAGGCTAAACCCTTATGAGCGTACCTGAAATATGGATTCTGGATGCCTGAGGCCTTAGCACCTTTGGAGGTGTAATCCGTCCTCCCGGTGATGGCAATCCAAAAATCCTTAGGTGAGAACCCGTTTGGGGCCGCTCTTGGTCCATACAGAGGGAGTCGGAGTATTGTTGCTAACTCCTCAACAGATAGCTCATGATGATTATTAAACAACCAGAAACGCAAAGTGCTGAAATAATACCTGGTCGTGTCTATCCACCGCTTTTCAAGCTGGAATTCCAACGTGCTGAGGAATTCGAGAGTAATGCGCTCGTATGTTGGCACTTCCAAACTCATGAACTCTAGCATCCCTAAAACATGGAACATCCGATATACCTCTATTTTGAGCCCCAGAGTGTTCAGAGTCTGCTCACACATGTACCTCGTCAGCGTGAGTTTGCGCTTCCGGTGAATTTGGTATCTCCATTCTTGTTCCGGATTGTCAAACACGATGTTGTGTGGATTTGGATTCCGACTCGGGCGCTTTCGTGACTTCGCCATTTCCGCGAGCTGTTGCTTTCCGGTGAGAATTCTCCGCGGGGGCATTTTGAACCTGCAAAAAATAGAAATTATTTGAACTTTTGAGTTAGGAAATTCTGAAACCGGGGTTAGGACGGGGGCGGCGAGTGGAGTAATATTAGTGAAGGGAGTTTTTGCTATAGGTGAGTGGAAGTATGGGTTATGGAAGGTTTTAGGTAGTGAGGTTTGTGAGTTTAATGGAGGTGGAAAGATTTTGGGAGAAAGAGAGTAAGAATGATGAGAGAGAATGATGAGATGGTAAAAGAAAATCTGATAATGATAAGGTTAAAGGGAAAAAGTTATGGTTAATGGTGGATTAAGTGGGTGGGTCCCACGAAAAATTCAAATTTTTAAAAAAAAATTCAAAATTTTCGTCTGCCTGACACGGACGGCCGTGTCAGACTACTGTTTTTAAACATGGTTGGGGAGGACCTTCAGTGCTCCTGACATGGCCCGTGTCAACTGACACGGTCGCCCGTGTTAGGCCACTGTTGATTAGGAAATCCTTGTCACCTTCAGTGCTCCTAACACGACCCGTGTCAGCTGACACGGTTGGCCGTGTCAGGCCACTGTTTTTCCACCATTTTGTCTGTTTGTTGCGCCCTACTGACACGGCCCGTGTCAGCTGACACGGGTGGCCATGTCAGGTTGCCCCTTTTTGCCGTTTTTGGCTTTCTCTTCGATGTAACTGTTGGTATCGCTGGCCATATTGATCATTCTTTTGCATGACTTAGACTTTTGTTGACGTGATGTTTCCTCCTTGTAGAGCTCCTGGGTAAACCTAGAAACACACATAACTAATTAGATATAAAAAGCGTGGGTTGCCTCCCACGAAGCGCTTCGTTTAACGTCAATTGACTCGACGGTTTTCCGTCTGCTTAGGTGAGACGGATTTTATCGATTGGACCACCCTCCTGGTCTTGTATGTACGGTTTAACTCTCTGCCCATTTACCTTGAACGTGTCTCCGTTTGCGGGATTTCTTAGTTCAACGGCTCCATGCGCAAATACTTTTTCTATCACAAAGGGTCCCGATCATCGTGACCTTAGTTTCCCTAGGAATAGCTTCAATCTTGATATAAATAATAAAACCAGTTGTCCTTCCTGAAGTTCTTTCTTTTGAATGCGTCTGTCATGCCATGTTTTGGTTTGCTCTTTGTATATCTTGGCATTCTCATATGCTCGATTTCTGAATTCTTCCAACTCTTGTAATTGGAGGATCCGAGATTTACCCGCTTTGGAAAGATCGTAGTTGAGGAATTTGGTAGCCCAGAACGCCCTATGCTCAAGTTCGAGTGGTAGATGACAAGCTTTACCATAGACCAGTTGATATGGGGACATACCTATTGGTGTTTTGAACGTTGTTCGGTATGCCCAGAGTGCGTCATCGAGCCTGATTGACCAATCTTTTCGTGAGGCACTGACGGTATTTTCTAGGATTTGCTTGATCTACCGATTTGATACCTCAACCTGTCCACTAGTCTAGGGGTGGTATGTTGTGGCGATTCTATGCTTGACATTGTATTTCCGCAGTAGGTTCTCCATCAGCTTATTGAGGAAGTGGGTACCTTCGTCACTAATTAGTGCTCTTGGTACCCCAAACTATGCAAAGATACAATTCTTTAGGAAATTGATTACCACTTTTGCATCATTCGTGGGCAGTTCAATTGCTTCCACCCATTTCGACTCATAGTCCACCGCGACCAGAATGTATTGCTTTCCAAAGGACGGTGGGAAGGGTCCCATAAATTCTATCCCTCATACATCGAACAGTTCGACCTCTAACATGGCATTCTGAGGCATCTGATTTCTTTTGGATATGTTTCCTGTTCTTTGACATCTATCGCACTCTTTTACCACTACTTGAGCATCTTTGAACAGTGTAGGCCAGTACAATCCCGACTGGAGGACTTTTGTTGCGGTTCTGTCTCCGCTAAAATATCCTCCATATTCTGAGTTATGATAGGCTTTTAGTATGGCCCTCTGCTCTTCCTCTAGAACACATCTCCTGACCAGGTCATCATATCCCTTTTTGTAAAGGAGTGGATCGTCCCACACATAAAACCTGCAATCATGCAAAAACTTTTTTCTTCTGTTAGAGTCAAAGTCATCAGGTATTAGTCCACCTACCACAAAGTTCGCGTAATCGACGAACCATGGGATATGCGTAACGGCTAGGATACGTTCGTCTGTGAACTCATCTCTGATGGGGTGCGTTTCTTCTGTTTCTTGAATCGGGGTCATCCGAGACAAGTGATCAGCAACAGTGTTTTCACTACTCTTTTTGTCTCTGATTTCCAGGTCGAATTCATGTAGTAGTAGGATCCATCGCAGCAGCCTTGGCTTTGATTCCTGTTTGGCAAAAAGATATTTTAAAGCAGCATGGTCAGTATACACAATTACCTGTGATCCCAACAGATAGGATTTGAACTTGTCAAACGCGTATACCACCGCCAGGAGTTCTTTTTCTGTGGTTGCATAGTTTATTTGAGCAGGGTTCAGTACGTGGCTTGCATAATAGATCACATGCAAGAGCTTCTCCTTGTGTTGCCCTATGTCATACCCCAAAATTTGCCTATTAATTTTTATGATAAATTGATTCATGCATGGCATTCATTTCACATTTGCATTCATTCATTAGCATACATTCTCATATAAATTATAAATTTTAGTTTATTTATTATGTGATACAGATATAAAAAATAATAATGATTTTGGTTATCTGTATGATATAAATAAATTATATATATATATAAATAAAATAGTTTTAATTTAATGATAAATAAAAATAGATTTGAATTTTAATTGTATAATTAAAATTTTAAATTAATTTTATTTGTTAAAGCTCATTAAATTATAATAACTATTTTTTATAATTTAGTGACTCATGTTCCATTTATTCATTATTTATAAATAGTATTTATTTAGTAATTCACGTTTTTTACTTAATAGAATTTATTTATAAGAGTAACATTTTTTTAAAAAGCCCATAAATTATAAAATAATTTTGGTTGATATAAGTTAGAATAATTTTGATTTTTTTTAAATGATGAAAGTATAAATAGAAATAGGTTTAAAATTTATTTCAATTATGTAACTAAAATTTAAATTAATTTTTATTTGTTAAAAGTCATTTAAATTATTCATTATTTATAATAATATTTGTATTTAATAAATATTTATTTATAATAATAGATATTTAAGACCAAATTCAAACCAAAAATATATAAATAATCATAGTATTATTTATCATATGATGGTTTTGTTTTATAAAAATACTTTTGGCTCTAATTTAATAACAAAAATTTTAATTTTAATTGTGCAATTAAAGCTTTAAATTAATTTTATTTTTGGTTTATTATTAAATTGCATTTTATTATAATTTAGAAAAGTGAAGTTTGAATGAGTATTCCATGCCTCACGTGGAATTTGAACTTTTGAAATACCAGCCCATGCAAAATGTTAGAGCTAACTCTCCTAAATTATATGGTGAGATCCTAAAGTATAGGAAGGGATCCAAATATTTAGCAAGGTTAAACCCTAATCCACACCATTATAAATACTTCATATGGCTGCAGCGAAAGAAAAGAAAAGAGGAGAGATACAACAGAAGAAGATACACAAGGCAAGGCAGAAGTAAGAAGATTCACGAGCAGGGAAAAGAGAAGCAACCATAAAGCACTCATAGCCTGAATAAGAACAACACACATATAGTGAGCAAGCTAGAAGAATCAAATCCCCAGTAAGTGTTCATTAGGGAATTTGCATCCAGCATGATTACCTTGCAATACTCCTTAATTCATGCATGAATAATATTGGTTTAATATATATATTGAGATGATGTATTCATGGTTTGGTGGATGTTGATATTACTTTATTCAAGTATGCATCTGTTCTTGATATGTCATAGCATGTTGGAGAAATTCTGTTTGCATGATTAAAGAATTATATTTGTCATTTAATTATTATTATATGCGTGTTGTTTCTAGCATGATTATGTTTATTTCACATGCTGTTATTAAATAATAATGATGATGATAATATAATGGTGATAATATAAATCATTGGTTGTCTTTAACATGTATGTGTAAGGTTTGTTTTATCATTATCACTTGCAGTAAGGAGAACTAATACATGAGTAAAATAATATAAGCTTCTTGATTTGTGCATGGCTATTTTTATTATTGCATGATGATTACATATGATCTTATTTTATGTGTATGGTTTGATATAAGATGAAGTTACAGGTTTGTTATATTCACATGAAAGAAACAGCATGAGAAAAAATAAAGTAGTTTGCCGTAAGAGAGAAAACTGTAACATGCATGGTGGTGTTGTGTCAAAATGGAAAAATCCATGTAGAATTAATATATATTTTAATGAAGGCGAATAAATAACAAATGGATCAACATGGCTCGTTGGTAGCTACCCCTTCACTGCAATGTAAAGGTCCTGGGTTTGGTCCCCTAGGACCTATTTTTTTTAGCTTTTCAGTGTTTTTACTATGTTTACTCCCTTTCCACTATAATTAATTCACCACTATTTTTCTATTATTAAAATAAAACCCATTAATTAATTTTCTAATTAATATATTATATTAGTTATTTAAACTAGGATATAATTTAATCTAGTTTATTAATTAAATTTTCATATATCACTTAATTAATTAAAATGAGCTATTTTGAATAATAAAAATCTAATTATATTTTTTTCCTTTTTTCTTTTAAAATTTCTATCAATTTAGTCTAAGTTTTTCCATAAATTCATTAAAAAAAGAGTTTCTATTATTATAGACTAAAAATATTCTTAATTCATTCTTAAATTTAGTTTATTTATTTCATTTGTCATGAACTTTCTATGTAATAGATTTAATTAGGATTTTTTTTATTTCTTTCTTTTTAGTTTAATTAGGTTTTATTATTTTGTATGCCCTTTTAATTTTGTACTCGTTAATTAAGATTTAGATATTTTATATCCCCTTTTAAATTATGTACCCCCATCCCGAAGCCATGTAATAGCGTAGTCTTATTTTTCGCACTTTAATTTTTCCATACTGTGAATATAACTGTCTACATGTATGCTAATAGGATTGCATGGAAAGATAAATAATCGAACTTAGAAAAATTAATTCAAGATAATATATCTGAATCCAATCATTTCCACACTTGCACCTCTAGGGTAACTCTCTCTTTGTTACCTTACGATATTACGGTCATGTCCCGCGAATGTGGGAATACCCTTAGCAAAGATCCTTTCGATTAAATCATCATCATCCCTAAACAGATAAGTCATAGTCCCTTCGATCAAAAGGTCAATGTCCCTACAAGATAAATCATAGTCCCTCGAATGTTGCCTTCGAATATATGACCTTGTCCCTCGAACGTTGTCTTCGAATATATGACTTTGTCCCTCGATGATTGTTGAAAAGTATATCTTCGACAAATATTTTTATATCGTATCCACAAAGATTGGTTGATATTACCGCCGTTCTATAATCCGATTTGTTATAAGTTTAGAAAGTAACAAAGTTGTTTTGGTTGGAAAATTATCTTGTGAGTAAATGTCACTAAAAATAGTAAAATGGTTTTAATTAAATGTAAAAGCTTGGCAAGATTGGAGTTCACTATTCTAAATGCTTATGATTCCTTATGATAACTATATAGATTTAAGATTATTGATGATGTTCAAGTATCCTCTCAAAGTCATTTATGTCTAAATGATATTGTGATAATCACTATATTGATCCTTAGACGATCTCTCCACCTAACTATCAATATAGCAATCTTTAATGTTTAATACCAAAGAAGAGTAATGAATAAATCTATCTCTACAACTTATTCACTACGTGAAAATCTGTTTTATGTCAAGACTCAAATAATCTCTTTCAACAACTACTTAAATCTGGTTTTCAACTTAGGGCAAAAACAATATTCAATACATCAACAATCTTTATCATATATAAAAGTCAAATGGAATACATAAACAAATGAGAATAGCTACTACCTCCAATCTTGACAAAAGGGAGTTTAGCTCCTCATCATCATTGTTACAAAGTAGAATGTTAAAGAAGAAAAACTCTGTTTTCTCTCTTACAAAAATCTCTCAATGTCAATGTGTGAATAATAATGAATCCCTAGAATAATGTATTTTTCTCTACAAAAAAGATTGACATTTTCTTAATTGATCATTCTCATCCAAAGCAGAAAAGTTATTCTAAGGCAGACACCAAAATGGCAAGCAGCTTTTCCTGAAAGACAGCACTTTTGGCCCTTAATCAGCTTGTTGGATTCGCAGCTTCGCGGCGCGAAGGCAGTTCGCGGCGCGAAGGAAGTTCGCGGCGCGAACTGATGCTTATCTAGCTTCCTTGTTTTGCAAGTTTCATCCAAGATGCGGTGTTGCATTCCAAAAGCTCTTTCATCTAAAAGTTCTACAAAACTATCAAATCTGTGAAATAACTATTCAAAACAAAGTAAATTAAATCTAATTGCATTTATACGAATTAATAAGAATAAAAGTGTGTAATTACATCAAAGTTTGGTAAAAGGGACCAATAAAATGATGTAAAAAGTAGTACTAATTGGTCCCTAGCAACTCTCCCCAACTTAGCATTTTGTTTGTCCCTAAACAAAAGTTTCCACCCTCACAACCAAAGCAATGACACAAAAGATTGGAACAAGGATTTACCAAGGACATTCAAATGGTTCAAAAGTGTTTGGCAATTTTCTCAATCCACATATCTCAATTCTAGACAAAACATGAATAAGGAAAATGGTTGAGTGCAAAAATCATTCCAATGAATTCAAAGCCATATATGTCAAAATTGAATCAAACTTACACACACATCATAATAATGATGAATAACATGAAGGGTTACTTTCACTCATCCAAGCCATTAAATCAACAACAATTCAAATCATGCGGTTATCACAACAAATACTAAATCATGTGAAAAATGAGAATCAAGAGGTCTTTCAAAGGTTGTAATGTGGCTTAGGTTACAAGAAAGGATGTGATTAAGAGAATTCGACAAAGTTGCCTATCCTAAGGGAGCATTCCCAAACATTCAACTCTACACAATTTCCCTTTCTTTGACCCCTATCTTTTTTCTTTTTATTTTTACATCCACACAACCATGAGCATTTTCTTTGCTTTCTTTTTTCTTTTTTCTTTTTTTTTTCTTTGCTCTATGGTTTCAAGGGTGATTTCTTTTTCTTGCTTCTTTTCAAATATTCACCCTTTCATGAAAACTCACTTTTCTAAGTTCTAATCAACTTTTCACTTTACTCTCCCCAACTTTAGACTCCAAAACCAAATTTATTCAATAATGCTCCCTACTTAGACATAAGCAAAAGGCAAAATTTGCAAACAACTCGGTTTGAGGTTTCAATTGATACGAAAGAAATTAGGATTCATTTATTCCAAAATTTTCAATTGATTTCACAATGATCAATCAAATGAATCCTAAAATAAGCTCAAAGGGGTTTAACTAAGGATTATTCCTCACAAGGTTAGTTGATTTAAACTTTTTGGTCAAGTGGTTTCTCTCAACAAACAATGCCTTTATCATTTTCAAAAATTTTACACAAAAATAGATTGATGCATGATTTAGCATGATAAGAATGAGTTGAAATAATGCTTGGTTTCCCTCTTTTTAGTGTACAATGGAAAGTTTCCTCACAATTGGTTAAGTCCTATTTTGATTCAAAAATGACATAAATTTCAATGAGTTTATGATATGGAATTTGCACATACCATCAAACTACTCATGTTAAGTCTAGAAAGCGATAAAGTGTACCTTGAAATGCCGACATTAATTCTTATCATCACCACTCGAAGTGTCCTATGCTTCTCTCTTTGCGAACATTTCTTGGTTGCTTTAAGCTTGACTTAAGAGGAAGAACAATAAAAAAAATGTTGGTAAACCAATTTGATTGTAACACACTTAATTCTCAAATAATATTCATGCAATTATCAAAACAACTAGCAAAAATAAAGTGCAAAAATAAAGTTTTGGTGAACTAGAGCCACCCAAAAGTACATAAAAAATTTCCAAAAACAAAATCAAAAATAATACAAAGAACTCAAAATGAAATAACAACAACTTCTCAAATTCACTAACTCCTCAATCCTCTTCCTCTTGGCCACCACCTACATCACTAAGGACGTCCTCCATCTCATCATTAGGATTTGCACCACCTCCTGCTCCCCCCATAAAATCTGGCCTGCCCTCAGGCCAATTAGCATATGCCACATATTCCGCCTGAAAAGGAAATGAACGGGCCTCGGGTGCAAGGAACGTGTTCTGGAACTGTTGTTGCATAGCATCGAAGATAAATGATTGAGACCTCCTGGAGGCCTCAAAGCTCTCGCAACAGTAATTGGCAAACGCCATCTGGTCAAAAACTGGAGTAGTGTGGGGTTGGGGTCGGGGTCTGGTTCGGGGTCTGGATGACGAAGTTCCAGGTGCTTCGGTCCTATCATTTTGGTTTTGTAAAAACCTATTCAGATATGCGTCATGGATCACACTGGTGATAGAGAAGTGTACTTCCTCAGGAATGGTAACATTCGCCTGACGGCAAAGTCCCATGATCAGCCCTGGGTATGCGAGCACACCTGCTTTACCACCGAATTTGGTTCCACTTAAAACCATCTTTCTCATTTCTTCCGCGATGATGGATGCTACATCCACAGATTTCCCAACCATAATGCAATATAGCAAACACCCTACGTCCAGAGGAATCGTGGTGGTGTGGCTCCTTGGCCGAATATTACTCAACAGAAGCACAAGAAAAGCCCTAGCTCCCAGATTGAAATTTTCTCTTTTCCAACATTTTGGATGGCCTTGATCATTGAGGTCAAAGGCTTTTCCACTAATGCACAGGGTAGCATTTACTGCTTCAAGATTCCACCTATTAGTTGATTCCATGGTACGGTACTCGCACCGCTCGCCCTCTCCAAGAGTTAGGGGATTACCCAGATATGAATTAATGGCATCCCTTCCAAAGGAAACAATCCTGCCTCTTACCCTTGATCGGTAGATGAAAGCTGTCTCTTCCTCTTGATGCATGGCATTTGCATAAAATTCCCGAACGATATCATAGTTGATTGCCGCTTCTGGTTCACACAGTTTCATCCACCTTCGTCGTTCAAAATTTGCAACCACACTATGATAAGTCCCAGTTGGAGCTAAACGGATGAACCTCTCAGGCAAGATGGTTCTCTTGATTAAGCTCTCGAATCGTGCCTTGTGTTCATCGCTTATGAACCTTCTTATTGAACGGGATTGAGCGGGTGCCGTGGTTTTGGTTCTTTTTGACATATGTATTCAACATCAGAGCAACCACAAAATAAATATGGAGAGTGTTAGCAATCAATCAACATAAAAACATGGCTCTGGAATTTCCCAGTTCGCGGCGCGAAGGCCCGTTCGCGGCGCGAACTCTGCGAACCAGGAAACCTCCAAGAGCTTCCTAGGGTTCCAAAAATGGGGAAGTAATCTACTCCCAACAGTCAAGGTTTCCAAGTCTATCCTAATCCTAATCTAAATCAAACATGCATAGTGATTTCAAGAGGCAATCTACAAAAAAATTTCAATTTCTAACCAAACCTAAATGTAAAACCCAAAAGGGATTGGAAAAGAGGAATTGAGGAGTACATACCTTTTGAAACACTAATTCTTTGCTAGCAATTGAAGATTAGGAATTTGGGAAATGAAGATTTGCATTTTTTGGTAGGTTTTTTAGAGTGGAAATGAACGCGCGGCAAAGTTGGCGTTTTGAAAAAGTGTTGAAATAAAAAATGAAAATAACCTAACAGAACTTAAGTGATTCTGTCACGCACTGTTCGCGGGGCGAATAGTGTTCGCGGCGCGACCTGAGACTCTTCATTCAGTTCGCGGGGCGAACTGTGGTCGCGGGGCGAACTGTGAAAAACAGAACCCCAAATTCAAAAATTTTAACAAAGCTGAAAATCAACACAGCAGAGAAAAATAAAATGCAAACTTACGACGTTGGGTTGCCTCCCAACAAGCGCTTTGTATAACGTCGTTAAGAGCTCGACGGTCCCTTGATTAGCCCGGTCCATATAGAGATACGACAAACACATCACGATTTACGTCACCACTATGATAGATTTTTAGTCTTTGACCATTAACAGTCCAGCTCTCATGTGACTTTGGATCCTCGATCACAATGACTCCATAATTCCGTACTTCCTTGATAACAAATGGTCCTGACCACTTCGACTTCAACTTACCAGGAAATAACTTCAACCTTGAGTTGAAAAACAATACCATCTGTCCAACATGAAACTCCTTATGACGGACCTTTCCATCATGGTATGCCTTTACCTTTTCCTTGTACAGCTTATTCGAATGATAAACATTATTCCTTAATTCCTCCAATTCATGGAGTTGCCCTTTTCTTCTTTCTCCAGCTAGAGTGGAGTCGAAATTCAAGAACTTAAGAGCCCATAATGCTCTATGCTCCATTTCCACTGGAAGATGACAAGTCTTCCCATACACCATTTGAAACGGAGTTACCCCAATAGGTGCTTTGTAGGCGGTACGATACGCCCACAAAGCTTCATCCAGTTTTAAGGACCAATCTTTTCTTGAATTCGAGACTGTTTTCTCAAGACTCCGTTTGACTTCCCGGTTTGAAACCTCCGTTTGACCATTCGCTTGTGGGTGGTATGGAGTGGTCACCTTGTGCTTTACACCATAATGTTGCAAAACTTTTTCTAGAGGTGTATTGCAAAAGTGTGAGCCTCCATCACTTATCAACACCCTAGGCACACCAAAACGTGAAAATACGTTTTTCTTTAAAAAATTTATCACTGTTTTGGCATCGGCCTTAGGTGAGGCAATTGCTTCTACCCACTTCGAGACATAGTCAACGGTCACTAGTATGTACTCATTTGAGAAAGAAGAGGGGAATGGGCCAACGAAATCAATACCCCAACAATCATAAACTTCCACTTCTAGCATGTTGGTTAGAGGCATTTCATCCCGTTTTCCTATTCCTCCACTCCGTTGGCATGTATCACAACTCTTCGCATGTTCATGCGCATCTTTGAATAAGGATGGCCAATAAAAGCCCGATTGGAGAACTTTAGTGGTTGTTCTCAAACTACTATAGTGACCTCCATACGGAGAGTTGTGGCAGTGCCAAAGAATGTCTCTTGACTCCTCAATTGTTACACACCTTCTCAAAATATTGTCTGCTCCTACTTTAAACAGATAAGGATCATCCCAAACATAATATTTTGCATCTGCCAAGAATTTCCTTCTTTGATTGCAAGTGAGGTCTTCCGGTGTTAAACCGGTTGCTTTGTAGTTAGCAAAATCAGCAAACCAAGGCCTCACTTGAATCGCATAAAGTTTTTCATCTGGAAATTCTTCTCTCACCTCCTCTTCTTTGTTTGTAATGTCTACATTGACCAACCGAGACAAATGATCCGCCACCAAGTTTTCGGAACCTTTTTTATCCCGAATTTCCAAATCAAACTCTTGTAATAAGAGAATCCAACGAATAAGTCTTTGTTTGAAATCCGGCTTGGTTAGCAAATATTTTATCGCTGAATGGTCAGTGTAGATTACAACTTTTGAGCCAATCAAATAAGCTCTAAATTTTTCCAATGCATACACTATGGCTAGTAATTCTTTTTCATTTGTTGCATAATTGACTTGTGCTTCATTCAAAACTTTACTAGCATAATGGATAGCATGAAAAACTTTATCCCTTTTTTGACCTAACACCGCACCAACCGCATAATCACTAGCGTCACACATGAGTTCAAAATTAAGTTTCCAATTTGGTGCTATGATTATGGGTGCGGTGACAAACTTTTCTTCCAAATCAAGGAAAGCTTTAAGACATGATTCATCAAAAAGAAAAGGCGTACCTTTGTTGAGCAAGTTGCTCAATGACTTCGCTATCTTTGAAAAATCTTGTATGAATCTCCGGTAGAAACCGGCATGTCCTAGTGTTGCACCCCAAAATTTGCCCTCTATTTTTAACTCTAACCAATTTTTTGTTTCACATTCATTTGCATCATCTTCATAGCATAACATTTTTTTCTGTCTTAATATTAGCCAGAATAATTTCTCGGAATTTACAAACAGACTGGTCAAATTAACTTTTTAACTGTGCCTAAAATTAGTCAACGAAAAAATGTCAAGTTTAAGTTTGCAAATGTCGGTAACATTAATCTGCGGTTCACGTGGTTTAATTTGACATGCTAAAAATATTTTTACGACTATTTTTGGTCATATGTTGATCAGTCTGAGCAGTTTAAACGGTCATAATTTTTATTTCAAAATCCGACCAAACGCTGTATTTTTCCGAGTCATTTATTTCGCGCTGATTATTTTGACGTGTTCATTTTATTTTTTCGAGCATTTTGGTGCCCGACTTTTATTTTTTTTAGTCTATTTATTTTTATATTGGGTCTAGAATAAATAAATAGGTTAATTAGTTTTTATTTTAATTTTAACTATTTTAATTATTTAACTTTATTCAGTTTTTAATTTAATATTGGGTTTCAAAATAAACTTAGGCCCATTATCATTAACCTAATTTGTTCCTATATATATTTACTAGCATGACTGATAGAGAGAGGCCAAAAAGACAGAACAAAAAAGAGAAACTGAGAGTGGCTGAGAGTGGCTGATCTATACTATCGTACACACAGTTTGGTAGTAGTTTATATATGATATATACTTTATCTATTTTGTTGATATATTTGTTACTGTGTTTCAAATACATGTTCATATGTGTGACTGTGTTATGTATTCCAGATACATGCGGTTTGGTTAAATATATCAGGATATCGCCGTTTTGCTTTTTATGCACATAAGTATAACATGTATAATAATTTGGTTCATGGTATTATGTATTTGATGTGTTTGTTTTTATATAAGTTTTACATGTCTCATAATATATAATATAATATAATAATAATTTTGTTGTTAATAAAAATGCATATGGATCATATAATATATAATTTATAATATGTAACTAGTGTGTTAAATATATATATATTTCTATTTTATGTTATAATTTGATTATGTTTTTCAGATCGGATCGTGTCAATACGCCGTTTTCACATATACGTGTATGAGGCGTGACATTTGTGTTATCCGATCCACTTGCGATGATCGCAATTTTGCGCTAGCAACGCCGTTGTTTTTTTTTAATTCATATTTTTTTTTATATATACATATATTTAGATCTGCACATTTTTTTCATAACTAACTACCCTGATTTTTCCTAAACCCTGACAATTTCGCCACAAACTCTAAATTTCAAACCTACAACTTTAACCGTGTTGTTTCCTCTAAACCATAAACTTTTTCTTAAACCTTAACAAACCTTATTATTATTTCCTATTTTCGCTGATATTTATGTTATTCATACACTGTAACTGCTTCGCCCTTGTAATATTTTAAGTTTTAACTTGTAATATTTTCAGTTTTACTTTTCGCCATCTTTATTATGTAACTGCACCGAAGCGTTGTAATAATTAGGATTTTATTTTCTGCCATTTATTTTCTGCCATTTATTTTTCTCCCATTTAAATTCCTGCCATTGATCCTATATTAACTGCGTGGTTTAGTAATGTAGGGCGTGAAAACCTATTAAATTAATTATTTAATATTTTTCTATAACCTTTATATTTTTTTGTAAATAAATAATAAATACTAACTATTTTAATAACTTTTTTTTTATTACTTACTTATAATAATAAATCCTTATATATTTTGTAAATAAAATCTAATTGACCATTTTTCTAATTGAATAATAATAATAAACCTATTAATCTAATAATTTGATATTTTCTATAATCTTTATTTATTTTGTAAATAACTAACTTAATATTTTTCATATAACTCTTTATTTTATAATTTGTACATTAATGTATTTTAAATTCTTTTATTATTACTAATTTATTTTAAACTCATATTTTTCTAATAACTTCTAAAAAATCTAACTTGTTTAACCTAAAATAATTTCTTTTAAAATTCTAACCTTTTTATTATCACTTTATTATTATTGTTATTTTATTATTGCTTCATTACCATTGTTTATTTATTATTTTATTATTATTTGCTTTTATCTATTCTATTTTTGCTTCATTATTTTCCTTATTTTAATTTTGTTTTATTTATAATATTAGGAACAAATGTATAGGTTGTAAATTTATTCTTTCTCGCTTGATTATTATGTATCTGTCCCATAGCCATGTAATAGTTTAGGAATTTATTTTTCTTGCTTTTATTTTTGTAAATATTTATTGCGTGGTTAGTAATTTAGGGAGTGCAAAAAACTAACTGTAAATAATTGAACTTAGAAAATTAAATTCAAGACAAATATCTGAAAAATAACACTCACACACGTAAGTCGATCTTTGATCGCCATCTGTACTTCCTAGGGTATTCCTCTTGGTTGCATTCTTTAAATGGTCAAGTCCCTCGAAAAAAGGGGTGTCTTAAGCAAAGTCCCTTCAAACAGAAAAATCATCAAGTCCCTATAAACTTAAAAGATCAAGTCCCTACGAGGTTGCCTACGATATAATGATCTTGTCCCTTCGGTAAATATGATGATAGTCCCTACGAGTTGCTAAAGACACCCCTTATGTTGCCTTCATTGATCATACGATGACCCTACGCCCGTCCCTTAAACACATCCAAGGTAATGACTACCTATTCCTTAATAATGGGGACAGTCTTACCATTGAAAGAATATACGAGAACACGAAAGACTTAATCTAGGGTAGGTATCTCATAGTTACTTGCTCACACTTTTCAAAATTACTTTTACACCTCACAATTTCTAAACTAGGCTTTGTATACACCCATACGAGGGTCATTACTAAGTACTTAAAGAAATTTTTCTAATCACACACTACACTCTTGCAAAACAAACAAAGTGAGCTAAGTAACTAAGAGCCCATGGATAACCATGGATATAAAGGGTGCAAATACCTTCCCTTTGTATAACCTACCCCCCGAACTCAAAATCTTTTTAAGGTCTTTCCTGTTCTTTTATGTCCTTTCCTTTTGGATAAAATAAAAGTCGATGGCGACTCTTGCTATCCGCAACATTTAACTAAAGTCAGTTCTCCCACCGTGTTACAGAACTGGCGACTCTGCTGGGGATTTAATAAAAGAGGGGTACCCTTAGGAATTAGATCACTTTAAAATTGTTTGCCTTGTTTGCTTTATACTTATCTGTTGGGTGCTCTTATGTGTGAAAGACCCTAACCCGGATCTAGTGTACCTTAGGTAAATGGCAATAGACCAAGGAAACTGTACGGCGTATATCGATATGGTTGATCTGGTGGCCATAGTTAGTGTGACTTCTTGGTTGGTGCTTATGTTCCTTAAGCAAGTTGAGGATAATATGAGGCTGCCATATGTTGTCAATACACTAACTGACTTTTAGAACCCTAGTCATCCCATTTTGGCCTTTAGAAAGTAGTGAGATAACCGGCTTTGGTGAGGACTGAAGTTGGTTGATACTCGATACTACACTCATTGAGATCCTAAACTTGGAGGGCTTTGGTTGGCAAGTAAGTTGCCTACTGAACAACCACCCTTATGAAGGATCAATGATTTTGAGATCCCTTAGAACCTGGTTACTTTTGTAGGACAGGATGAATCAACTAAACTTCAGGGGAGGGTACTTACCTTTAAACCTCATGCAAGCCTTCAAACCTAGGGCTATTGTGTGACTTGTTTGTGTGTGCCACATGTTTGTGATTGAGCATAACATCATAGCATCATCATGCATCATAAGCATAGCATTTTCACTAACCATTTCAAGGACAAAAGGATTTATCTTTGTTCTTTGTTGCAGGTCATGGCTTCTGCTCGTAGGAATACTATCCGGATCAACTTTGTAGGAATACCTCCTAAGCTTAAGGAATTGGTCTCTCAAGTTTCTGAAAACTCCCAGTTCATCAAGAGGCATGGTCACCTACTGGATCTAGTCACTTCAGGGTTCAATGAAGACATGATGAGTGTCCTGTTTCAGTTCTTTGACCCTAAACATCATTGCTTCACATTTCCCGACTATCAGCTGGTTCCTACAATGGAAGAGTTCTCCAAGCTTCTGGGTATACCTATTCTTGATCAGAAACCCTTCACAGGCTTGGAAAAAGAGCCTAAACCTGAAGTCATTGCTGCAGCCTTACATTTAAAGAAATCAGACATTGTCCTAGAAACAAGGAGTGGAGTTAAGGGTATTCTTGCTAAGGTATTGGTGGAGAAAGCTCAAGTATTCTTGAAGGCTATGAGTTATGATGCTTTTGAGGAGATCTTAGCCCTATTGATTTATGGCTTAGTATTGTTCCCCAATCCAGACCAGTTCATAGACGTACACGCCATCAACATATTTCTGACTCGCAATCCAGTGCCTACATTACTTGGAGACATCTTACACTCTCTTCATACCCGTACTACGAAGGCACGAGGAACTCTGATGTGTTGCATACCTCTATTATCTAGGTGGTTTATTTCTCACCTTCCTCGATCAGTGATGAAGAATGAACAAGGGTTCAGGTGGTCCAAGAGGATTATGTCACTTTCTCATTCAGATATTCATTGGTGCTCTAGATCTATGGAGAATGTTACCATCATTGACCGTTGTGGGGAGTTCCCTAATGTGCCACTCCTTGGCATAAGAGGGGGCATTACCTACAACCCTTCTTTAGCTCTACGTCAGTTTGGTTACGCTCGGACTGATGGTCCTCATGACATGCTTATTCAGGGTATTGTGTTCGACTACGACAACGATCTTCAAGGTTACCGTCAAAGGTTCATACGAGCATGGGGTAAAGTGAACAAGATTGACAACAAGACTCTGGAACCCAAGTACACTATTCCTATGGAACCATATCTCAGATGGGTACGATCTCGTGCTCAGACTCTTATGATGCCATATCCTGCTATCCTGCCAGTTACCATGGAGCCTGTTGCTGAAGGAGATACTTCTTACATCATTCTTCATCCAGACATGCCCACTGACATGGAAGAGTTACAGAGGTCCTGGATCCAGTTGAAGGAGCAAAGAGATACTTTTGAGACTCATTACAAGGCAAGTCAGGAAAGAATCCTGGAGCTAACAAAACAACTTCACGAGGAGCGGAATCTCAACTCATACCTTAGCACAAAGAGGAAACGTCCATGGGAGACTTAAAACCCCATTTTTTGTATTCATTTCATTTTTATTGTAAGCCCAAGGGGCAAACAAGTTTATTACTAATAAAAGTTTACTTTTTGGTGGTTTAAACAAATTTAAATCCTACGGTTCTTGAAAACATTGCATAAGCATCTACATACCATATTATTGCATCACAGATTTCTTATGAACAGGTATCTTATCTTCTCACTGTTTATTTCAGCAGAAATGGCTCTTGAACAGACTGTCAAAGATCTCCAGGCTCAGAATGCACAATTCCAAGAGTTGATTCTGAACTTGTCCAAGGGGCAAGATGAGTTGAAGACATTACTGGCTAAGAAGAAGAAGAAGACTAGAAGATCAGGAGGCCTTATCAATCTGGGAAGAAGATTCAGAGGCCCTATCAAGACAAAGGAACAGGTTGATGATTATGAGTCTGAAAATTCTGAGAAAGAGGGAGGTAGTCCCCATGATACTGTGGGAGATTCTGATTCTGAAGCAAATTATTATCATGATCCTAATGAAGATAAGTACAAGATGCTGGTGGATAGAATGAATGCTATGGAGTTACAAAAACCTTCTGGGCTGGATTTTGAAGATCTGAGTTTAATATCTGGAGTGGTTATACCTATTGGTTTCAAGGTTCCTGCTTTTGTGGTGTATGATGGTATCTCATGTCCCAAGTTGCATTTAAGATCCTATGTCCGGAGGATTCAACCACATACTGCTGATAAGAAGTTATGGATTCATTTCTTCCAAGAGAGCTTGTCTGGAGCTCAATTGGAATGGTACTATCAATTGGAGAGTGTCAATATCTGTGATTGGAATGATCTTGCTGAGGCCTTCTACAGGCAATACCAATACAATGTTGATTTAGCACCTACTCGCATGCAGCTACAAAGCATGTCAATGGGTGCTAAGGAGAATTTCAAGGAGTATGCCCAGAAATGGAGAGACCTGGATGGCAGAGTTCAACCTCCTCTGACTGACAGGGAGCTAGTGGATATGTTTATGAGTATGCTGAATAGTCCTTTCTATAGTCACCTCATTGGAAGCTCATCATCTGGTTTCACTGAGCTGATAATGACTGGAGAGCGTGTGGAAAGTGGCATAAGAAGTGGTAAGATACAGGTGGGTGCCTCTTCATCAAGCACTGCAAAGAAGCCCCCTAGTGGAAAGAAGGAGTCTAATGCTGTGTATTGTCAACCTGGCCGTAACAGAAGTCACCAATCCGTAGGAGCAGTTCACATTTCTAATCCTACTCCTGCAACACCAGAGCTACCACAGAGCAATCAACAGAAGCCTAGAAGACAATTCACCAAGATCAACATGTCACTGGCCCAAGCCTTGCAACACATGTTGAAAGGGGGACTCATTACTTTGAAGGACCCTCCTCAGAATCCTAATACTTCCTCTCCTCGGTACAATCCTAATGCACGATGTGCCTATCATTCTAATTGTCCGGGACATGACACCAACAATTGTTGGGTGCTGAAAAATAAGATTCAAGATATGATTGAAGCTGGGGAGATTGAATTTGACCCTCCTGGGACTCCAAATGTGATTACTGCTCCCATGCCCAATCATGAGAAGACTGTTAATGCTGTTGATGAAGTTTCATATGTTTCCTCAGTAGCAGATGTGACTACTCCCTTATCTATTATCAAGAAGAAGCTGGTGCAGGCTGGATTCTTTCCAGGTTGCAACGAAGACTGTTTTTATTGTGCCTACAAACCTGATAGCTGCTGGAAGTTGAAAGATGGTATTCAACGCCTCATGGACAATTACACTATATTGTTTGAGAGAACTCCTTCTGTGGAAAGTATGTGTGAACACCTAACTTGAGGTAAGAAGTTTGAAGATGTGGATATGGTTGATAAAGTGCCAGTGAAGATTACCTCCAAAGGCCCTGTCAAGATCACTTCCAAGGGTCCTATCAAAGTTATTGCTGAAGGCCTGGTGAAGACTGTTGCTGAAGTTAGAGTGCCTCCCATGATTATTACCACTCCTGCCCCTATTCCTCATACTTCTGATAAAGTTATACCCTGGAATTACGGTTCTGATGTTTATATCCATGGTGTTAAGCAGGAACCTTTGACTGATACACCTGTTACTGATGATAACCTTGATGTTGATAATATTGCTAATCTAGTAAGATCACCAGAAGTGGAAGAATTTTCTCTCCTCCAGCTACCTCAAAAAATACAGTTCTTCCAACTACTACCTCCACTTCTGAGCCAAGTATTGATGCTCGAGGCAAAGGTCCTGTGGTTGAACCTGTGCAAGCTGAAGCACCGACTGCTGAAAATCTCTCTAAACAGATGGAAGAAGTGTTGAAGATCATTCGTAAGAGTGATTATGATATTGTTGACCAGTTGGGGCATACTCCCTCAAAAATTTCCATGTTGTCTTTGTTGCTGTGTTCTGAGGCTCATGATAAAGCCTTGATCAAATTCTTAAGGACTGCTCATGTACCAAATGAAATTTCTGTGGATCAATTTGAAAATTGTGTTGCACATCTGACTTATGATAATGGGTTAGGTTTTTCTGATGCTGACTGTAGCGGTGTATTCGTCGCTATATGATCTATTGATTAAATCATAAGCAAAGCATACAATGAATTCGAGTCGCCACCGCACTTTTATTTATCCTAAGGACTGGTTAAAAAGCGAACAAAAACCTAAGAAGTTTTACACGTAGAAAACTAATGAAAAAGATCAGAGAATCTGGATAAGGGGTAAATTACGCAATGGGAAGGTGTTAGGCACCCATCACGTCCTAGGTACTCCTAGGGAGCCCTTTTCACACTTGTTGTATAAAAAATATTTATTTGTTTTGACATATTGTGCAAACATGAATGGGATGATGAGAAAAGAATGTACAAGTTAATTATTTTTGTGTTCGAACGGATGAACCCGTTGCCTACGTACCTTCCATCAAAGGTAAGGATCAAAACGCCGTAGTTCGGCTAAAAACTTCCAAAAGTTAGTGGATTCAATTTTAAAACACAAGCTCAAAGGTCTTACGTTACCCACGGGAGAAAACTCAACCTTAAGAAACAACAAGTCCACCATGTGAGAAAAGCTTCAACTTGCTAGAGAGGGGTTAACCCTATAATAAGCAAGGAAGACTTACAATTCAATCAACTAAGGACAAATAGGTGAGATTAATATCAACCAACTAGGGTAAATCAAACCTATAGATAATGTATGAAAACTTAACAAACATGGACAAGGCCACAAAATCATTTGAATGAGTTGGATTAATGGATTATGATTATTCACAAAAGGAGTGTCAAAGTATGATTAGATTGATTCAAAGAAGTGTTATAAAATGGAGTTTGAAAAGTCATGGACTTAGGGTCCAAGTTTCTAATTTGAAAAGAGGTGAGAATGTTTGCACAACAAGTCAAAGTTTTTTGAAAGTGAAGTGTGAAAAAGTTTAGGACAAAGAGGGTATGGATGTTGGATATGTAAAACTTCTTATAAAGGTTCACCTCTTGAAATCATATAGAAGATGATTCAAGTGTGTCCTTAGGAATGGGCAAAACAAGTTAGTAAAATAAAAGACAAGGCGATACCGGATGCCACTCAATGGTCTTATACCAATCTCACAACAAAAGCGGATGTCGGATACCAATAACTGGGTTTACACCAACCTCCTAAAGCAAAACAAAACTTAGAAGTCGGATGCCAATCTATCTGGACTTATACCAACCTCCAAAGTATGGTCATAGGAATACAAATGCCACATCACAGGGCCTTACAATTGCATCCTCTCATACAACAAACAAGAGCAAAAAAAGATATGAGTGACCAATGAGGTCTTACACTCTATCCTTCCATATCATGGGAACAAAAGCCAATCAACATGGACTTACAATTGTCCTCAATGGGAAAACATCAATGTCACAAGGATAAATGAAATGATCATGCACTAATGGCAAATAAGGATGATAAATGCACAATGGCAAATCAATGATAGTAAATGCACAATGGCAAATCAAGTAATCATGTATAAATGAATCAAGTAATCAATCACATAAATTCAAGTAGCACACACTATAACCATTCAATGGGGCTCAAGCAAAAGGGTGAGGCATTAAAGCCAACTGTAATAGGGTTCAAGTTGCTCTTAACCTTGCCATTGAGGGGCTAAGGTGAAGCAGATGAAAGGATATGAGGGGTGTGCCTCATCACTCTTATCTCTGGTCAGAGAGAGTATTGAATATCAGAAGGTGTGGGAGTTCAGAAAGATGGAACTCTCTCCACAAATTAGACTCGATAGATCTTGGGTTTGGATCTCAATGCTACAACCATGTAATGGGAGCAAGGAGAAGACTCACAGAATAGTGGGAGATAGGCTACATATCTCTTATATCCACCAATTGCCTCAAAATGAGGACTTTTCCTGCTTGGGACAAACATAAACAATCACAAACATCGCCTCTTAAGGAGGACTTCAGACAGTTGCCTGGCTAAGTAACAAGCCAGGTCTTCCAGACTACATGGAGACAAGAGAGTCTACCTCAATGCAAATTGCTATTAAGCAAAGCAAAGCAAGTTCTCAAAAGAACTGAGCAACTAAGGGTACCTGAAATCAATCAAATATAATCAGCATCCCCTCATAAACATAACAACAACATATAACTAACAACAATGTACAATCAAACAATAATGTGCATAGCACAAAGCTCAAGTGAACCAAGCACCCTACAACACAAACAAGTTAGTTCACAATAGTCAAATGACACAATTCAACTTGCATTAATTCCTTTTAAGCACTTTGCTTCTTAACCTGAAAAGTCAAAATCAAACTCAAACATGAGTAACAAGACCACTAGGACAAGCCTAGGGTCCAAAGGATGGAAAAATGTTAAAACAGCAAGTGAAACATGATCAAAGTCAAGATAATTCAAATAAGAAGAGATCCCAATTGGTCTCATATCCAAACTATGCACTAATTTTATTTTATGCACCATTTAACTCAAAGTAAGCAAGTATGAATCACAAATGAGTAAACAGCAGGATTTCAGTCAAACAAATATCAAAACAGCTCAATAAATTCTACAAAAATTCTATCCTAAACAGGACACACTCAATGAGCTGCATGTCAATTTTCATGCATTTTGGACTAGTGGAGCTATGGGAATTAAATCAACATGTTAAGGCATGCAAAAACACAACCAAATTAGACCACAAATCACATGTCAAATTCAATAAATTGTAAAACAGTGAGATCAAATGGGAAATGGATGGGACCAAAGCCAAATGGAATCTAAATATATCAAGAAGCACTCCACCAAATTTCATATTCATGGGATAAGGGATGAGTATTTTACAAGACATGTAAGTTTGCTACTCAAGAAACAATCCAAAATTGCTAAGCAGCAATCAAAAATCCAAATCAATTAGAAAATGGATCAATTAAATCCACAAAAATTCAGGGTGAAACCTAACATATACATTATATCTCATGCAAACAATCAGGGCCATAGGCCTAGGGGAAGCATGGAAAAATAATTCATGAACTCAGCATAGCATAATGTGACACATATTGTCACACTCAAAAAGAATATGTCATATCTAATAGACCAGAGGTCCAAAAATTACAAATCATATATCAAAATCTCCAGGAATGTATCAAGAATCATCATATGAAATTTCATTAGATTTGGAGCTAGCATGATTATTTGGTGATTAAAATGGTAAAACATATAATTATTGCACACATGTCAAAGATCAATAATCCATTCTAAAATTCTACCAGGCACAACTTAGGTTTCTATGCCTAAAAAAAAGTAGATAAAATTTGGAAACTAACAAAAAAAATCCCACCTAATTTGGACTAATATTGAATTTTTTATGAATTTTTTAAGTTTTGATTAATTTGTGTAATAATTATTTAATTGGTTTACGAATTAATTAAGCTGTAATGGCGTTTCAGTAAATATCCAAAACGTGGTACTGTAGCATTAATGTCGTGGCGGCTTCTGGTTGGTTGGAGAGGGAAACGGAATTTCAAAATGGCAATTGCATAGCAGTGGATTGAAACGTGGAATTTGCCCAGAATTTCCAGCTTCTTCGCGCGGTTCATGTTCATCAAGCGGCAGCTTCGGTCAAGAACTTTTCTCAACGAAAATTAACGAGCCTTATACCGATCTCTTCGTCTCTCAACGTAGGTTACGAATATGTCCACTAAATCGTCTAAAGATTAACGTACGAAAAGATCTAATCGAAAGAAGTCTCACACGCAAATATTCGGATCAACATATCTAGCTCAATACTTAACGGAATCGCGCGATTCAAACGGCAGAATGATCTATGTTCAACGATCTATCTAAGCCATGCATTGATTTCAAGAATCGAAGAGTTCGAATTTTTACCTTCTTGAAGTGCAGCTCGTGATTCAGTGTTTGTTTCGCTTCGATTGATGAAAACAGATGAAGTATGTTGCTTAGGAAGGTGTATGGTGATGATCTTTCAGCTCAAGAACGCACGAATCAAAGGATCTTGCCAACTGCCATTGAAGAAGAAGCTTTGCACAACTGGAGTTTTGGACGGTTTTTGCTTCAATTTCCTACAAACAGAACTCTACTATCACATGTTAAATGGGATTTGCTCAAAGAAGAACCATCCAATTTGGACATTCCATATGCAAGTTATGCCACTTTGAATTTAGGCATTTTCTGAAAATGATTTGACCACATCTTGTCAACCACACATGGGAATTGAGTGTTCTTGGACTTTGGAAGGAAAAGCAAGAACAATATCTTCAACTTTCATGTTGGAAAAAATTTGATTTGAAGCTTGGTTTATGATGTAATTTTGAGGAGCAAAACTTTCCCTTTTGGGCAGGTGAGAATTACAGGCCATTTCCATTTTGGGAAACTTTTTGTCTGACTTCAAATCCTTCAACCTTGATCTTTGAAATGCCAAATGAGGCTCATATAGACATGAATGAGACCTTTCCAACCATCTCACACCTTCAAATCCCTGATTAAATGTACAGTTGACCACAGTTGACCACAATTGACTTTTCTGGGGTTTTGGTGGACTGAGCCATGTTCTGATGAATTCCAAGCCTCTTTCAATTGAGATCTTGATCCAAAATGATATCACAAGTTATATGAACTTATCATGAATGATCATGGTGTCCAAATTCTTCAAGAATGGTCACCATCCAATGCTCAAGGCCTGATTTTGACTGTTTGACCTAGTTAGCTTCATCTGCAAGCAACATGGTTAGATGACAATATTTTTGTACTTTTGGTTAGTAAACATATGAAAAGCAATGATATACAAATGCAATACATGCTTGGTGATCAAGAACCACACTCACAAGACATCCCACCCACTAGGAGGGAAGCTAAGGCATGCAATGATCCTTGAGGCTATGATATGATATGATATGGGCCATGAGGGATCTTAGGGCCAAAATTGGGGTCTTACAGATGCCCCTATTTAAGGTCATTCTAGCCGGAGAAGTGAAGTTTAGAAATCTTCATCTCGACGCGGTAGAATGGGCTTAAATAATAGTAATGAGACTAATTTTGGTCCCTAAGAGACCTCATGATGCAAATGTATGCATGCAAAAGACACAAACTCTGTGGGGAATATGTTTCGCACAGAAGAAAAGACGATCCATCGGAGTAATATACTCACCAGGAACAGAGACTCTAACAAGACTCTCATGGGGATCCTTATTGGGGATAATAAAAGAAAAAAGAATGCGTGAGCAGGACACGACTTTGAGTTGGGGAAAACACAACTGACGCAACGTGCACAAAACACGATTCTGATTAGGGGGTAACAGAAATCAGACTGGAGACCTCACTGGGGAAGTAAAGGACTCAAGCCGGGGAAAGAAGCAATTCCAAAGGAAAACATTTCCATTGGAAAGGCTCAAGCTGACTCACAAAATGCATGTACTGGGGATAACACCAATACAGCAACACAAATAGCTACACAACTCCGCTGGGGAAATCTAGAAAAAGACTTTCCAGGGGAAACCAAAGATGAGATGTTACCGGTATACGGGTAACAAACTCAGGAAGAATGAATATCTAAAACCGGTATAAGGGTGAGAGATATCAATCAATCCAAACATCTGAGAAAGCCCTGAAAAAGGTACATAAACTCAGGAAAATCTGACTCCACAGGGGACCAAGGTCATAATAGGGAGCAAAATGGAAGGAACACCAGGGATACCGAAGTATATAATAGGTGACCGACCGAAACGTGAATTGGTATATATGCCAAGACACTCATCATCCTGAAAAGCTAGAAAAGCAGACTTGTTTATAGGATGGATATTCAATTCCACAAGGAATATGAATCTTACTCTGCGGAGAAAACAATCAAAAGATTGACCCAAGAATGTATGAGACATATTATTCATTACCGGCAGACCGTGAATAATATACTCGAAAAGGAAGAGACACCAGAGATACCGAAGTATATAATAGGTGACTAACCAAAGACGTGAATTGGTATATATGCCAAAACACTCATCGTCCGAAAGGAGAGCTTGAAAGCAAATCGACTTACAGGATGGACATTCGAATCCACAACAGGAAAACGAATCTTACTCAACTGGGGACACAAACCCAAAGAGTACATGAGATACAATACCCATTACCGTCAGAACGTGGATAGAATACTCGCATGAGATATATTATCTATTACCGGCGGACCGTAGACAATAAACTCGCATGGTAAGAAACACCAAGGATACCAAAGTATATAATAGGTGATCTACCGAAACGTGGATTGGTATATATGCCAAAACACTCATCATCCGAAACACAAACTGGTTAAAGGATGGGTATTCGATTCTACAAAGAATACGAATCTTACTCTACTAGGGAAGATCAACAAAGGATTCCAACCAAAGAGTGAAAGAGATATATTATTCATTACCGGCAGACCGTGAATAATACACTCAAAAGGAAAAGACACCAGAGATACCGAAGTATATAATAGGTGACTAACCAGAAAGAGAGACTATCGATACCAAGCATCCGGGTAAACGAAAGACAACTCAAAGGGGATAAATTGCAAGCATCCGGCAATTATCCAACAAATATTCGACTTCACAAAGGGAAACAACGAATCTTACTCGATCAGGGCAACACAAAGGCTTCAACTGAAGAGTGCATGAGATATATTATTCATTACCGTCAGAACGTGAATAATACACTCGCATGGAAGATTATCCACAACCGGTTACTGGGTTAATAAAGGATAAATCGACCGAAAAGGAAGGCATCGGGATACCAAAACTAGGTATATAAAGATGACCAATCAACAAGCAACAATCATTACCCAGCAAACGGTTAAATGAAAGGAGACTCACTGGGGATAAATTGCGAGCATCCGGCAATTATCCAAAAGCAAAGAGGAATATCAACATCGAACAACGAATGAAGATAACCACAAAGAGTAACCGTCATCGGTTAGGATGAACAACAAGGTTAACTCTGCAAAGGGGAGAAATTAGGGTTTACAACTACCGAATATGGGGTAGAATACCAAAAATCTGACTGAGGAAACAAGAGGTTAACACTACCGACTACTGGGTAGAACCAAAGACTCAGTTGGGATAAAATTGCAAGCAACCGGCAATTATCCACTCGTACCATAAGGCACAAACTCCGATGGGGAGAACAAAACAACATGGGATTTACAACTACCGAATACGGGGCAGAAGACCACAAACTCCATTGGGGATAGGGTGAATGAAGGCCAAATACTGAGCACTTATTCAACTTATACCACCGGGAAACGCAAACTTTGTTGGGGATAAAAACCACAACAACAGAAAATCCACCGTCAACCAGAACGAACCACAAAGGTTACCTCTGCTAGGGGAAAAGATAGGACTTACAACTACCGAATACGGGGTAGTAGCCATACTCTGGTGGGAATAACCACAAATTAGGGTTTACATCTACCGAATACTGGGTAGAAAACCGACAACTCCACGTGGGGGATGGGGAAAAAATCACAAATCCGCACGGGAAACAAAATAGGGTTTATAACAAACCGCAAACTGCTGAAGAGCAGGCAAAATAGGATTTACGACTACCGACTACTGGGTAGAAGACCAACAACTCTTGCTTGAGGAATAAAAGGTATACAACCACAAATTCCGCCGAGAAGCAAGGAACATAGGACTTACAACTACCGGTTACTGGGTAGAGGCCCAAAAAATTCCGCTGGGGATAAATGAAATGATGCCGGTTACTGGGCAAACCATTCATTTCTTCCACAGGGAAGCACAAGAAACAGCTGACAAAACGCCGATTCGGGATTGATCCGAAAAGACAGACTGAATCAAAACACGTCCTATGAGGATATAACTCAATAGGAGAATCCATCCCAATATATGTGTTGGGAGGAAACGGAAGAAACCGTCATCCACGAGGATATATCTCAGTGGGGAACTGCAGAAGAAGAGACAGACACTTTCTGCTTACGGGCTGACTCTATATGGAGAGATTTAACCACCCAACATCTGCTTGGGAAGATCTATAGAGAGATCTATATCACCCAAAGCAGGAGACAACAAACAAAAGATATATGGCAAACAATGCACTATGAATATCTGAATGTTTTATGAATATGCATGAATATGCGTGATTTATGTTTGATGAATGCTGACAAAACAGACAATTCTAACACAACAGGTCCAGGAATCAAACGCCCGGTACTATACTTCCAGGGGAAAAACCAACTGGAGAGCCAATCTGCTAGAGATCCATATGCTGTAAAGCAAGGATCTGCGGGCACTGCTGGGGGAGCAGAGGCAAGAGCATCAGCAGCACAACCCAAGCAGGGTACAGAAAGTCACAACGGGCCAAAGCTGCCACCAAGACCAATCTGTAGGGGATCAGGAGAATCCTGAGGATATCTGCAGGGGATCTCAACATCAACTGAGAAACAAGAATTCATGGCTCAACCAAGAACTACTGCAAAAGCAACTCCAAACAACTCCGGGGAACAACCCACTGAAGGAGAACCATCCGAGTAGAATCTAACTGCACAAACAACTCTACCGGGGAAAGCTGTCAACTACTCTCTCTTGGGGAACAACCCACTGAGGGAGAAGGCACCACATAAGTAGATTCTGCAACAAACCACTCTACTCGGGGATCAAAAGTAACCAGGAAATCAATCCAAATCTTGGGATGCTAGAGCCACCTACCGACCTGTATTGCGGATTGAGATAGCTTTCAATAGGCAGAAACTGCCACAACAACCATTCTGCAGACTAAGCTGGGAACAATGGAAAGCAACCATGCTGAGGAGAGACACAACAACTCCGCTAGCAACTGCACTGGGAAAGATTACTGCTGGAGAAGAAAACAAAGTCTTCGACAACATCTCTGCTTGCGACTATATTGGGGAACCACCTCACCAACAGCTCTGCTTGCGACAATCGCTGAGGAAAGCGGTAAAGTATCGGGATATCAATCCACCAACCACTGAATCTACCACAAGGATAACAAACATGCTGGGAGATTACTGCTGGAGAAGAAACTGAGTCTTCAACGAACATTTCCGCTTGGGGAACAACCCCAACAATAAAGAGGGAGAAAGAGGATACAATCAAATGCCAGGAATATGAACTAATGTCTTACCTGTTGGGAGTCATACCACCCTCGGGAGAGCACTGAGACATTCCTGAGTATCCTTTTGTCATTGTGAATATTCACTTTGTTTAAAACAACAATTTTGAAAAATTTATTTGTTTAAAACAATGACATTTTATCAATTAAAACATGCAAAACCTTTGTTGAATCGAAACAAATAAGAGTGCAAATAATTGGATAAAGCTCAAATTTATTTGATGGAATGGTAGCCTGCCAATGGCAGGACTCCATAGATCTATACAAATTTGAAATCAGTGATATATATTGGAAGGGGGCTACATTGAACATAATGATCCTTTCTCTACCAATTTGAATCTCGATGTATTCGAAGCTTCAGTTGACGACGAATCGAGAGTTTCTGACGAAAAGACGACTGTGTAGCAGAAAGTCTCGTCAGGATGCAGTTACTTGCCAAATCCCTAATTTTTGCCTAGATTGCCCCAGGGTGAGGTACTCAATCTAGCGGGATGCAAATACACTCTTTTTCAAGTCTCTAATTTTTGCCTGGATCACCCTTGCGGGTTCTCCATCGAGACGCTCAGTTTTGCCTAAGCCTCCCTTTCGGGTTTTCAACTTAGCGAGCTATTCTGTTTTTCATTTGCATATACTTTTTTTTCTTTAGGCAAAGTATTTCTTGACTGCATCTGAATTCACAGGACGAGTGAAATCCTCCCCATCCATTGTTGTAAGCATCAAAGCTCCGCCTGAAAAGGCTCTCTTAACAACATATGGACCCTCGTAGTTTGGAGTCCACTTGCCCCTGGAATCGGGCACGAAAGACAAAACTTTCTTGAGCACAAGGTCTCCTTCTCGGAACACACGAGGCTTGACCTTCTTATCGAATGCTTTCTTCATTCTCTGCTGATATAACTGACCATGGCACATGGCAGTTAATCGTTTCTCTTCAATCAAATTCAGTTGGTCGTAACGACTCTGAATCCATTCAGCATCAGTCAACTAGGGACTTGAGGGTATACTTTTTCTTTTTTCTTTTATTTGAAAAAAATTTCCCGATTTTTGATTTTTTCCTTTTCACCCTCTCTTTTTTTTTTTTTTACATTACATTGGTAATGCCCCAGTTTAACTGGTTTGCTGATTCTCATGATACAGCTGAATGAGCCTCCTTTGCGCTCAAGAAGTCGGGTAATCTCATCAGGAATCCCCTTTAACATCATCTTCCTCTGCCTCAAATACAAAGAATTCAAGATTGGGAGATGGCGTCGGATCATTATGTTCAATGGGTTTAGAAATCCCTGCATAATGATTCTGGATAACGAAAAGCTTTTGTATTTAAACAAGCAAATCATTTATGCAGATGAAAAAGCTGTTTTTGTTTTTCAGGGTTTTTTGTGATCACTGATTTCATGCAAAAAAGCAAAAAGTGAAAACAAATGGAAAAACAAATGTTTAACAATGCATTAATTGAATGAAAACGTCATTGTATTAAATGCTGCCAACAATGTCATCACTTCTCCTTTTGGCATGGGAGAAGGGTTTTGAACAAAGTGAACAAATCACGCTGACTTATGAATGACCGTAGGAACATCCACAGCGACCCAATTGTGGCAGACACCACCAGGAATGACAAAATTGTTCAAATCTTCTGCGTCCTCTTCCAGAATAGCAGCAGCTTCTTCTTCATGTTGATCATCATGGATGAAACCTCCACTCGTGAACAGGCCTTGCTCGTTAAATGCCCCAGAACAGTAGCCAATGCCAGCCCGGGATCGGTTAACCAGGAATAAATCCATCAACAGTACATAGTCTGGCAAATTCCTCCTCTGAGTTCACAACTCTCTTGCTCAAGACGGTCCATAAATCTGGCAGAGATGGCTCTGGTATAGTATCGGCGAAGTGCGTCTTCAAAATAAATGAAGATCGCAGGGTCAGACCACAGGACGGGAGACCGGAACGAAACGCCCGCTTATGCAAATGATGCATGAAGTGTTTATGCATATGCTTGTTTTTTATTCCAAAGGAACTCGAAGGTTTTATTTGCAAACTTTGAAATATTAACATTTTGATTGTATATGAGAACATCTCATCAGATACATCAGGTGAAAAAAATTTCCCGGTTTTTTCCATGTTTGAATTTTTTTGCAAATAGACTCCTTTGAGTTCCTTGAAAATTTCTTTTTATCTGATGACATGGATGCAGATGAATGCGTGAATGCATGAATGCAACAATCACACTCAAGGATCAAGCAAAGCACACCAGACAAAGGTCGTGGGAAAGCTCATTGTATCCCTAATATCAATCATCCATTTTGGTGGATTTAGGTTTTCACCTTATCAACACCCAAGTTCCATTGATATTAACGGTACATGAACCGGCTCAAACATCCTTAATATCAACCATCCATTTTGGCGGATTATGGTTTACACCTTATCAACGCCCGAGTTCCATTGATATTAAGGATATTTGAACGACTCAACCACGAATCACGGGTTTGCTGAGAGTCACGAGCATGGAGTCTTGGTTAAGAACCACCCAAAGGGAGTGTACTAGGGTTTAAACCTGCCAGACATGTTCTATCAAAGGTTCCCATAATCATCGCCCCATCTCTCGGATATTATCGGAGGAACGAATACTCGTATTCCAAAAATATTCTCAAGAGAGACTCTTATGAGTGTAGTATCGCGTAACAATCGCATCAGATCTTACATCTGAACGACCTCCGCACTACGTCCTAAAAATAGGCCAAGATGGGTTTGGTAAACTAAGGTCCTTGGCTTCTAAGGCACATGATTGAACGAATAATGCCTAACCACAAATGACTTGTGTGACATTATTAATCCAACATGACCTCCACCAAGTGAATGGACTCGCAAGTCAACTGGCTAAGGAATACTCCACACCAACCGACAAGACTACGCCATTCTCCTATCCTAGGGTGCACTCGAGTTCGGGTATAGAACTCATCTCACAGATCACCAAAGCAAACAGCAATTGTATATCAAGCAATTCAGACATTACAATCAATACAGTTATCCCAAATTGTACAAAAATATGTCATATAACAATAATAATATAGCACAACAAGGGTGAAAAGTAGGCAATACCACCAAGGATTATTTTTATCCCCAGCAGAGTCGCCACTTTTCTGTAGCGGTGTATTCGTCGCTATATGATCTATTGATTAAATCATAAGCAAAGCATACAATGAATTCGAGTCGCCACCGCACTTTTATTTATCCTAAGGACTGGTTAAAAAGCGAACAAAAACCTAAGAAGTTTTACACGTAGAAAACTAATGAAAAAGATCAGAGAATCTGGATAAGGGGTAAATTACGCAATGGGAAGGTGTTAGGCACCCATCACGTCCTAGGTACTCCTAGGGAGCCCTTTTCACACTTGTTGTATAAAAAATATTTATTTGTTTTGACATATTGTGCAAACATGAATGGGATGATGAGAAAAGAATGTACAAGTTAATTATTTTTGTGTTCGAACGGATGAACCCGTTGCCTACGTACCTTCCATCAAAGGTAAGGATCAAAACGCCGTAGTTCGGCTAAAAACTTCCAAAAGTTAGTGGATTCAATTTTAAAACACAAGCTCAAAGGTCTTACGTTACCCACGGGAGAAAACTCAACCTTAAGAAACAACAAGTCCACCATGTGAGAAAAGCTTCAACTTGCTAGAGAGGGGTTAACCCTATAATAAGCAAGGAAGACTTACAATTCAATCAACTAAGGACAAATAGGTGAGATTAATATCAACCAACTAGGGTAAATCAAACCTATAGATAATGTATGAAAACTTAACAAACATGGACAAGGCCACAAAATCATTTGAATGAGTTGGATTAATGGATTATGATTATTCACAAAAGGAGTGTCAAAGTATGATTAGATTGATTCAAAGAAGTGTTATAAAATGGAGTTTGAAAAGTCATGGACTTAGGGTCCAAGTTTCTAATTTGAAAAGAGGTGAGAATGTTTGCACAACAAGTCAAAGTTTTTTGAAAGTGAAGTGTGAAAAAGTTTAGGACAAAGAGGGTATGGATGTTGGATATGTAAAACTTCTTATAAAGGTTCACCTCTTGAAATCATATAGAAGATGATTCAAGTGTGTCCTTAGGAATGGGCAAAACAAGTTAGTAAAATAAAAGACAAGGCGATACCGGATGCCACTCAATGGTCTTATACCAATCTCACAACAAAAGCGGATGTCAGATACCAATAACTGGGTTTACACCAACCTCCTAAAGCAAAACAAAACTTAGAAGTCGGATGCCAATCTATCTGGACTTATACCAACCTCCAAAGTATGGTCATAGGAATACAAATGCCACATCACAGGGCCTTACAATTGCATCCTCTCATACAACAAACAAGAGCAAAAAAAGATATGAGTGACCAATGAGGTCTTACACTCTATCCTTCCATATCATGGGAACAAAAGCCAATCAACATGGACTTACAATTGTCCTCAATGGGAAAACATCAATGTCACAAGGATAAATGAAATGATCATGCACTAATGGCAAATAAGGATGATAAATGCACAATGGCAAATCAATGATAGTAAATGCACAATGGCAAATCAAGTAATCATGTATAAATGAATCAAGTAATCAATCACATAAATTCAAGTAGCACACACTATAACCATTCAATGGGGCTCAAGCAAAAGGGTGAGGCATTAAAGCCAACTGTAATAGGGTTCAAGTTGCTCTTAACCTTGCCATTGAGGGGCTAAGGTGAAGCAGATGAAAGGATATGAGGGGTGTGCCTCATCACTCTTATCTCTGGTCAGAGAGAGTATTGAATATCAGAAGGTGTGGGAGTTCAGAAAGATGGAACTCTCTCCACAAATTAGACTCGATAGATCTTGGGTTTGGATCTCAATGCTACAACCATGTAATGGGAGCAAGGAGAAGACTCACAGAATAGTGGGAGATAGGCTACATATCTCTTATATCCACCAATTGCCTCAAAATGAGGACTTTTCCTGCTTGGGACAAACATAAACAATCACAAACATCGCCTCTTAAGGAGGACTTCAGACAGTTGCCTGGCTAAGTAACAAGCCAGGTCTTCCAGACTACATGGAGACAAGAGAGTCTACCTCAATGCAAATTGCTATTAAGCAAAGCAAAGCAAGTTCTCAAAAGAACTGAGCAACTAAGGGTACCTGAAATCAATCAAATATAATCAGCATCCCCTCATAAACATAACAACAACATATAACTAACAACAATGTACAATCAAACAATAATGTGCATAGCACAAAGCTCAAGTGAACCAAGCACCCTACAACACAAACAAGTTAGTTCACAATAGTCAAATGACACAATTCAACTTGCATTAATTCCTTTTAAGCACTTTGCTTCTTAACCTGAAAAGTCAAAATCAAACTCAAACATGAGTAACAAGACCACTAGGACAAGCCTAGGGTCCAAAGGATGGAAAAATGTTAAAACAGCAAGTGAAACATGATCAAAGTCAAGATAATTCAAATAAGAAGAGATCCCAATTGGTCTCATATCCAAACTATGCACTAATTTTATTTTATGCACCATTTAACTCAAAGTAAGCAAGTATGAATCACAAATGAGTAAACAGCAGGATTTCAGTCAAACAAATATCAAAACAGCTCAATAAATTCTACAAAAATTCTATCCTAAACAGGACACACTCAATGAGCTGCATGTCAATTTTCATGCATTCTGGACGAGTGGAGCTATGGGAATTAAATCAACATGTTAAGGCATGCAAAAACACAACCAAATTAGATCACAAATCACATGTCAAATTCAATAAATTGTAAAACAGTGAGATCAAATGGGAAATGGATGGGACCAAAGCCAAATGGAAGCTAAATATGTCAAGAAGCACTCCACCAAATTTCATATTCATGGGATAAGGGATGAGTATTTTACAAGACATGTAAGTTTGCTACTCAAGAAACAATCCAAAATTGCTAAGCAGCAATCAAAAATCCAAATCAATTAGAAAATGGATCAATTAAATCCACAAAAATTCAGGTTGAAACCTAACATATACATTATATCTCATGCAAACAATCAGGGCCATAAGCCTAGGGGAAGCATGGAAAAATAATTCATGAACTCAGCATAGCATAATGTGACACATATTGTCACACTCAAAAAGAATATGTCATATCTAATAGACCAGAGGTCCAAAAATTACAAATCATATATCAAAATCTCCAGGAATGTATCAAGAATCATCATATGAAATTTCATTAGATTTGGAGCTAGCATGATTATTTGGTGATTAAAATGGTAAAACATATAATTATTGCACACATGTCAAAGATCAATAATCCATTCTAAAATTCTACCAGGCACAACTTAGGTTTCTATGCCTAAAAAAAAGTAGATAAAATTTGGAAACTAACAAAAAAAATCCCACCTAATTTGGACTAATATTGAATTTTTTATGAATTTTTTAAGTTTTGATTAATTTGTGTAATAATTATTTAATTGGTTTACGAATTAATTAAGCTGTAATGGCGTTTCAGTAAATATCCAAAACGTGGTACTGTAGCATTAATGCCGTGGCGGCTTATGGTTGGTTGGAGTGGGAAACGGAATTTCAAAATGGCAATTGCATAGCAGTGGATTGAAACGTGGAATTTGCCCAGAATTTCCAGCTTCTTCGCGCGGTTCATGTTCATCAAGCGGCAGCTTCGGTCAAGAACTTTTCTCAACGAAAATTAACGAGCCTTATACCGATCTCTTCGTCTCTCAACGTAGGTTACGAATATGTCCACTAAATCGTCTAAAGATTAACGTACGAAAAGATCTAATCGAAAGAAGTCTCACACGCAAATATTCGGATCAACATATCTAGCTCAATACTTAACGGAATCGCGCGATTCAAACGGCAGAATGATCTATGTTCAACGATCTATCTAAGCCATGCATTGATTTCAAGAATCGAAGAGTTCGAATTTTTACCTTCTTGAAGTGCAGCTCGTGATTCAGTGTTTGTTTCGCTTCGATTGATGAAAACAGATGAAGTATGTTGCTTAGGAAGGTGTATGGTGATGATCTTTCAGCTCAAGAACGCACGAATCAAAGGATCTTGCCAACTGCCATTGAAGAAGAAGCTTTGCACAACTGGAGTTTTGGACGGTTTTTGCTTCAATTTCCTACAAACAGAACTCTACTATCACATGTTAAATGGGATTTGCTCAAAGAAGAACCATCCAATTTGGACATTCCATATGCAAGTTATGCCACTTTGAATTTAGGCATTTTCTGAAAATGATTTGACCACATCTTGTCAACCACACATGGGAATTGAGTGTTCTTGGACTTTTTGGAAAGGCAAGAACAATATCTTCAACTTTCATGTTGGAAAAAATTTGATTTGAAGCTTGGTTTATGATGTAATTTTGAGGAGCAAAACTTTCCATTTTGGGCAGGTGAGAATTACAGGCCATTTCCATTTTGGGAAACTTTTTGTCTGACTTCAAATCCTTCAACCTTGATCTTTGAAATTCCAAATGAGGCTGATATAGACATGAATGAGACCTTTCCAACCATCTCACACCTTCAAATCCCTGATTAAATGTACAGTTGACCACAGTTGACCACAATTGACTTTTCTGGGGTTTTGGTGGACTGAGCCATGTTCTGATGAATTCCAAGCCTCTTTCAATTGAGATCTTGATCCAAAATGATATCACAAGTTATATGAACTTATCATGAATGATCATGGTGTCCAAATTCTTCAAGAATGGTCACCATCCAATGCTCAAGGCCTGATTTTGACTGTTTGACCTAGTTAGCTTCATCTGCAAGCAACATGGTTAGATGACAATATTTTTGTACTTTTGGTTAGTAAACATATGAAAAGCAATGATATACAAATGCAATACATGCTTGGTGATCAAGAACCACACTCACAAGACATCCCACCCACTAGGAGGGAAGCTAAGGCATGCAATGATCCTTGAGGCTATGATATGATATGATATGGGCCATGAGGGATCTTAGGGCCAAAATTGGGGTCTTACACTGACTTGACTCCTGCCAAAAGAAACCATAACAGAGCTTTACATATCTCCATTGAATGTAGGGGCACTACCTTGTCTCATGTGTTGATAGACAATGGCTCTTCATTGAATGTACTTCCCAAAGAGGTTCTGAACAAGCTCAGTCCTGAAGATGCTGTGTTAAGATCAAGTAATATAGTGTCGCATCGCGCGAAAAACCGGCGGGAAAAGAAAGAACAACAGAGCCGCCACCGTGCGTTATTTATCCCAAAAGAGGGAAAGGAAACGCTCAGAGTAAACCTGGGAAAGATCATGGTCTCGCGACCAAAGAGAATGGGTTCGGGAGTCGGTTATGCGAAGGGAAGGTATTAGCACCCCTACGCATCCGTAGTACTCTACGGGATCCACGCACACTAGAAAGGAAATTTGGTTGCTAAACACTGCTCAAATACTCGCACACACACTGGCTGAAAGGAACGAAAGAGACTGACTGAAACTGAACTCGGCAGGATGTCGCATCCTGGGCCTACTTAGTCTATCAGGCATAGACATCAGAGTCCAAGTAGTTCGGACTGGGGAAAACACATGCTCGCTAGGATATCGCATCCTATGCATACGTATCTTCTCGGACGAGAGAAGAATCAGAGCATTCGTAGCTCGGCTGACACGCACACAAACAAACACAGGCAAAGGCAAACGTGGAGCCTGAATGCCAATCGTTGGACTTACATCAGCATCCGAACCAAAACGCACGCAAGGAGGCAAACGTGGAGCCTGAATGCCAATCACTGGGCTTACATCAGCATCCGAACCAAGCACACGCGCACTGGAACCCAAATGCCACTCGATGGACTTACATCAGCTTCCATGCACACAACAACACAACAGGTTGATAGGGAGTCGGGGACTCAGCCTACAACTGTTAAGCACACATACACAAACAGACAGACAGCACATGCTAAGGAGTCAGGGACTCGAGCCTAACATAGGTCAGACAACACACACAAAAGAAAAGAAAGGGCGCCCGGAGAGATCAGCTCAATCTCCTGCCTACATACTTCATCTGGTATGAAGATCAGGGCGATGTAGTTCCCCTACGCAGGGACAAAGGATTAGCCTAACCAGATAACAGAGGGAGACACAACACTAGGGAGACTACGACTCGAGCCTAGATGTTATCATGCAAAATCAACCCTAAGTTATGGTTTCTAGCTAAATGGCACAAGGGCCAACCTATCCTAAGTATGGCTCACACAGGGAGCAAGCCACACACACTTAACTTGCACAGGAAGCAAGCCAAGCAAAACCTAACTTGCACAGGAAGCAAGTCTAAACTAATCCTAACTTGCACAGGAAGCAAGTCAAACAATCCTATCTTGCACAGGAAGCAAGTCAAACAATCCTATCTTGCGCAGGAAGCAAGTCAAACAATCCTACAAGCACAGATAGCACACGCTATACACAAACAAGTGGCTCAAACAAGGGTTAGGTTTTAGTCAAGGGGTCACATCAACCTCGACAAACAAACCTCTGGAACTGGGTGAATGTTGCTCTTAACCTTGCCATTGAGGGGCTAAGGTGAAGCAGATGAAAGGATGAAGTGAGGATGAGACCTCACAGCTCTTATCCCTGGCCTGGGAGAGCTCAAGACAAGAATGTGTGGGTTCAGAAAGTGGGAACCCTTCTACACATTTAAGACTGACTCAACTGTACAATTGTACAAGATCTTGGGTTTTTATCCGTAATGCATCAACACAGTGGTGTGAGCAAAGCAGATGACACACTGAATAGTGGGGGATAGATTGCATATCCCTACCTTCCACCAATTGCCTCTTCACTTAGGAGGTCTTTGACTCTATGCAAGGACAAAAGTAAACAGTCACAAACATTGCCTCTTAAGGAGGACTTCAGACAGTTGCCTGGCCAAGTAACAGGCCAGGTCTTCCAGACTACATGAAGACAAAGAGACATACCTCAATGCAAATTGCTTATACAAGCAAAGCAAAGCAAAAGTTCACAAGGAACTAAAAGCAACTAAAGTACCTGAAATCAGTCAAGCACAGTTAGTATACAAGTCAGAGTTAAATCAAAATGAAACAGACATCAACCAGTCAACACAAGCAAGTGAATGTGCAAGGCACAAGGCTTAAGGCATGTGAGCCAAGCCACCTACAAAACAAACAAGTTAGACAATGATATTCAAGCAAGCTCAATCAAATTGTAATGATCTCTTTGAAGCATTTGTAGCTTAACCTGAAAACATAAGCTCAAAGGTGAGTAACAGGACCACTAGGGCAAGCCTAGGGTCAAAAAGGAATGAGAAAGTCCAAACAGCAAGGGGTAAGTATCCAAAATCATGTTCAAACAATTAGGAAACAAAACCAATTGGGTTCACATTCATATCAATCACTACCATCATTTCATGAACCATTTAGGTCAAAGCATGGCAAACAGAAGCTCATAGAAGTCAACAGCGAGACTTGCATCAAAAGCAATCTAAACATTTTCCAAAAATCACCAAATAAATCATGATCAAACCTAACACATAGCATGGTAAGCATGTCAAATTTCATCCCATTTGGACAAGTGGAAGGCAGTTAATGAAAATCAGAAAGTCAAAGCCAATTTGAACATGCACAAAGAAGTCAACCAAACATGTATCAACTTAGAAAAATCATAAGTCAAGAATGGTGTATGATAAATGAATGGGATCAAAACCATGGTAAAGATGAGGATGTCTAGTTATCTCATGCAAAATTTCATGTCCATCTAATAAAGTATGAGAATTTCACAAATGAAATGGGAGCAAGTGTCACACAAGGTCAACATTTGACTAGGCAGGGAAGAAAAATCTCAAACAAATGGAAAATAGTTCAATTAAATCCAAGAAAATTCACAAGTCAACTAGACATACAAGAGTAAGCTCATGCAAAAAATAAGATCAATTGGAGGTCAAGAAGCATGGTAATGAAAATCATGAAGTTGGACATCAATGGTGTGACACAAATTGTCACACCGTAATTCAAAAAAATCATAACTCACAAACCACAAATGATAAATGCACAAACTCTACACCAAAATCACCATGAGTGTGTCTATTTTAAGAACAAAAAATTTGGGAGCCATTGGATACATTCTCATCATTTCACAAATGATTTGGCAAAGTGTACAAAATTTGGTCACATGTCACAAACCCTAGCACCATTTAAAAACCACTCATCCAAAAATTCTGGAAAAATAATGATAAAAAAGTAGAGATCATGATGAACACAACACAAAAAATCCCATTGAATTTGGATTAAAATTGAAGCATTTAGGAATTTTGGAAGATTGGTAATCAAAGTGAAGAAATTAATTGAATTAACATTGAAAGAATGGCATTTTGGTAATATTGAAATCCACTAATTGAAGTGATGTCGTTTTGGGCACTAAAGGAAATGTTTTGATTGGATGAGGGAGTTTGAGCCAGGCAGCACGAAAATGGGAAAAATCTGGGAAATTCAAAGCTAGGGTTTCATGAACAGTGGCATCCCAAATCGTGATTTTCAAACTTGCCTAAAAATTGCAATTGGCTATACCATTGTAAACATCAAACAACATACAACACGAATCCAACATTGGTTTTCATTAAATCAAGCTAGGCAAAGAGAAATAAGTAAGACAAGTTTGGATCATCAATGTTCATTTCAAAATATCTCAACCATTACTTGACCATTCTTAAAACTACGACCATCCATGAAATCAGCATCAAAAGATCTACATTAAGCATGCATCAATTTGACAAAATAGGGAGGTTGAAAATTTACCAATTTTGAAGCAGAATGAGAAACAGTGGTTGTTTGGTCCTTCTAGCCTGGAACAGATGCTCCTTGGGTCTTCAAGTGATGAGTGTTTGAAGTGCTTTGCTTATTGATGCTTGAAATGGAGGGATACGAGTGCTGTTATGGAAATTGCTTTGGGGAAAAAACCAATTGCTCCAAAGCTGTTTGCAGGTATGAGAAGGCAATTGTAATCAGTTCAAAATGATGCTTAGACTGTGTTTTAGGCAAGGCAGGGTTTGGCCCTTTGTAGGTTCTTGGACTGGTTTTTGATAGGCACAAGCAAGGTGAGATTTTGAGAGTGAGTGAAGTTGTTTTTGTCTGCAGTGGGATGGTGGCTAGCAGGGTTTGAATACACAATGCAAGGCTCAAGTTTGGTTCATTGGAAGTTTTGGAAAATGCAAGTGTGCTTTATGGATGTTAACTATGTTTCAAATGACAGCAAAATGGTGAGGAAATGTTGTTTCAATCAAAGCAAGGTTCTTGTCCTTTGTAGTTTTCTGGACAGCATCTTTAATCTTGTGAAAATGCCAAGAAAGTCAGTCCTTTGCCTCAGTGAAATTGGTGGGTTTTTGTGCTATGTTGGCTGCAATTGGTTTCATGACAGGAAAAATGATGGGATGGATGTTGTGTCAATGCAGGGCCAGGCTTGGTTCTTTGAGGTTTCTTGACAGAAAAGATGAAAATGCAAGTAGCAGGGTTAGTTCCTTAGGATCTCAGCAGAATGAACTTCAATAATGCCAATCTATTTTTGATGGCTGCTCTTTGGAATGAATGGAAGGCCCTTTTTGCTAGTTCTTGACAGTGTGGTTTTTTTGTTGGTTTGTGTTGCCAGTAATGTTATCCAAATGAGGAGTGGATAGATGGAATAGCAATGCCATGCTCAGTTCACCTTGGAAGCTCTTGACAAGGTTTTTTTCTGCTGTGTTAGGTGGTGGCTTTATGGTATGGCAGGGTTTGTGTTATGTTGGTAATCACAGTGCAAGGCTTCATGTTTGGTTCATGCAGGGTTTTGGTGCTCTGGTGTTTGGACAGGGGGAATGAGATGCAAATAGCAGGGTGAGGTTTGAGAAGGATGAGAGGGCAAGTGTTTGGTCTGTTAGTTTCTCATGACAGGAAGAGGGAGTTTCTTTTTTGTTACAAGCCAAGCCAAGGTTTTGGACAGAAAAAAAGTAAAAAATGCAAAATGCAAACTGAATGCAGTTTTTGGATTTGTGAGTTTTGGGAGTTTTTACTGTTTTTGAAGAAATGCTCAAGTCAGTTTTTTATGCATGAGTGAAAGTCCAATTCTGTTGTATTGGTTTGGGTTTGTTGGTTATGTAGCTGTCATTGGTTCCTCATGACAGGGAATATTCAAGGGTTCTATTTTATGTTGCTTGTGGCAGGGTTGCTTCTAGTGTTCTCCAAGTGGTGGATGGATAGTGACAATAGCAGTGCAAGGCCTAGGTTTGTTTCATTGTGAGTTTTGGACTGAGAGTTGGAAATGGCCAAAGGTGGATTTTTTTGAGGGAATGAGTGGAGGTGGCTTTTGCTGGTTTCTGTTGCAAGGCAGGGTTTGGAGTTTTTGGATTGCTTCTTTTGAGATGTCAAGGCAAGGTGAATGGGTGGTTTGCTGCTAGCAAGTTTTGGAAGAATGGCCAAAGTGCATTTTTTAGGACAATGTGCTTATGCTGTGTTGTGGCTGCTGTCTAGTGAGATTTGGCCATGGCAGGAAAAATGAGGGAAAGATATGTTTGGTCTGTAGTGTTTTTACAGAAAGTTTTGAAATGCCAAGCCAAGTGAATTTTTGAGAGAGAGTGGTATGCTGCTAGCAGTTTCTCCCATGACAGGAAAATGGTGTTTCTAATGTGCTGTTCTATATTCTTTGTGGTTTTGCCAGGTTTTTGTTCTTTTGGTATTTTGGACCAGGTTTTTTGACAGAAAAAATGCCAAGCAAGGTAAGAGTATGGTTGACCTTTTTTAATCAAGCTCTTGGTCTCTTGTGTGTTGGCTGTTGTGACAGATTTTTAGCAAGGCCAGTGAGATGATTCTTGAGGGAGTAAGTTGGTTTTTTGATGACAGGGAAATGATGGAAGTGCTGTCAAGCCAGCTTAGGTCACTGGTTTGGGACTTGACAGGTTTTTCCCTCCTATGAAAAATACCAAGAGACCAAGTCTTTAGCCTGAGTAAAAAAACTTGGTTGGTCTGCTGCTTGCTAAGGGTTTGTAGTGTGGCAGAAAATGAACAAGATTGGTCTCTGCAGTACCAAGCATGGCCATGAAATATGGAGTTTTTGACAGCTTTCCTCCAACAGTGCCAAATGAGAGGGAAATCAGGATTTTAGCATGAGTGAGTTGGTTTGTGGTTGTTGGTCATTCTTCTCATGACAGAAAATCATGGGCAAAAAATCTGCAATGTGATGTAGTACAAGTATGGCTTAAACATGTGGGATATGGTTGTTGTACTTTTGCCAAATTTTTAGCAACTAAGCATGGCCTTCTATTGTTGTTGGTTTAGGCTGCAAGATGAGGCTCCAATGACAGAAAAAATGCTGCATAATTGCTGTCCTTTTGAGGTGCAAGGCAAGGCATGGTGGAAGCATGGACAAGTATGGTGAAATTGTACCTTTCTTACAATTCAAGCAACCAAACAATGGCCTCATGTACTGCATATTTTGACTTTGCAAACACATTCTAAATGACATTTATGAGCTGTTCCAATTGGCCAAATGTTGAAAAAATGTTTAAATCAAAAAGTCAACTCTTGGTCAAACTTACATTTAAATGAGAAATGTCAAAATATGCCATTTTGATTGGTGAAGTTTTGGCACATGAAATTTATATTTTTGGAAAGAGGGGATCAAATGTGACTTGTAGGAAAAAACCCCACCAAAATTGGCCAAACGGTTTGAGAGATATGGCCTTCTGAAGTTCAAGATTTTCTGAAATCGATTCGATCATAACTTGCCAACCACACATGGGAATTGAGAGTTCTAGGACTTTTTGGAAATGGGAGAACAAGATATTCAACTTTCATGTTGGGCAAAAATTCATTTGAGGCTTGTATCATGATGTAAGTTTGAGGATCAAGACTTTCCATTTATGGCAGGTTTCAGTTACAGGCCCAGTTTCTATTTTGGGAAATTCATGATCTGGCTCCAAATTCTTCCATGATGGTGTTTGGCATGATATATGATGACTATTTGGACATGAATGAACTCTCACAAACCAATTCCAATCACCCAATCATTGATTAAATGGACAGTTGACCAACAGTTGACTTTTAGGGTTTTTGACTGTCTGTGCATTGACTGATGACTTCAAAACCCTAATTCCTTGAGGACTTGACTTCAAATGATGTCTCAAGTTGTATGGACTCTTGATTATTGACCATGGTGCCCAAATTCCACAAGAATGACCACCATCCACTGCTCTGACTGACAGTTGACTTTTTTAGGGTTTTTGACTGTTTGTGTATGAACTGCTGACCTCTGAGCCCTCAACCCTTGACTTGAACACTTCAACTGGATCCCCAAGTCATGTGAACATGTTGGACCAACCCTAAGGCCTTGGCTCCTTGAGAATTAGGCTTGCTTGCTTGGTTGACTGATCAGGAGATTAGTTTGACCTAATTCTTGATTGCTTGCTCTTGAGGCAACTGAGGAACAATGCAAATGCTATGCAATGGATCATGATATGCCATGACCTAATATGAAAATGTATGTACAATGATGGGTGCAAATTTGAGGTGCTACATATAGTGGTGAGAGCCTTTGATGGTTCAAGAAGAGTGGTGCATGGAGAAATAGATCTCCCGATCAAAGTAGGCTCTCAAGTCTTCGATTCTACCTTCTATGTAATGGATATTCGTCCTGCGTACTCTTGTTTGCTTGGGCGCCCCTGGATCCACGGGGCAGGTGCTGTGACCTCCACTCTACATCAGAAGCTGAGATATCCAGTGAAGGGAAAGATCGTAACTGTTTATGGAGAGGAAGAATATATGGTCAGTCATGTGAATACATTTAAGTATGTTGAAGTGGAAGGTGAATATGTTGAGACTCCTTGCCAGACATTTGAAGTAGTTCCTTGGGTCGTTCCCGCTACTGAAGCTCCTCCTATGGTTAAAAGAGTTCTTGTGGTTACCAGAGTACCTCCTACAATGGCTTCCCTCAAAGATGCTAGAGTTGTGGTTGAAGAAGGTGGTTGTACTATTTGGGGTCAGCTTCCCGACATTCCTTACAAGTCTGACAAGTTTGGTTTGGGTTTCACTGCAGAGTCCCAGAAGGCTGTTCGTCGTGCTCGTGTTGTTCGTATCACCAATCAAGGGAACATGAAAGATCAAATCAATGATGTGGGTAACTATAATGAAGACTACAATCTGGATAACTGGATTTTTCCTACTGTGGGTGATAGGCTCAACAATTGGAAGACTGAAGACGTTATTCCTATCTCCTTTAGTCAGGAGTAAATACTATTACTGTGTTGTTATTTTTAAGTTTGTAATTTTGAACAATTAAACTTTTAAGCCTTGTGCCTTACCCGGGGCACAATGGTATGCTTGTTTCGGGACGTCATTTGATTTGCATACTTCATTCAATAAAACTCAATGGACGTTTTGTTTTCGTAAATATTGGGCTCTTTGTTTTTCTTTTATTTTATTTTCATCAGCTATGTGTTCTTACACACACCCACCTCACTAAAATGCAGATCCTCATCCACTCTGGATCCTGTTGATAACAGTTCTACTATTGCCAATTATAATTTCGAGAATCCGATCTATCAAGCTGAAGATGGAAAGGATGAAGATTGTGAAGTACCTGTAGAGCTTGCTAGGTTATTACAACAAGAAGAGAAAGCTATACAGCCACATGAAGAGCCAATCGAAGTTGTGAATCTGGGTACTGAAGTAGACAAGAAAGAAGTCAAAATAGGAGCAGGCTTGGAAAACAGTGTCAAAGAAAGATTGAGTCGGATGTTACGTGACTATGTAGAGGTTTTCGCTGGAAAAATCAAGAGATGATATGGAATGATGAATGTCAAGAAGTTGTTGACAAAATCAAGAAGTATCTCCAAGAACCTATAAATCTGATGCCACCAGTTGAAGGAAGACCTCTAATCATGTATTTGACCATGTTAGAAAATTCAATAGGGTGTGTGTCGGGGCAACATGACGAGTCTGGTCGAAAAGAGCATGCAATATACTACCTTAGCAAAAGGTACCGACTGTGAAACAAGATACTCACAGCTCGAGAAAGCTTGCTATGCTTTGGCTTAGGTTGCTCGCCGACTAAGACAGTATATGTTGAATCATACCACTTTATTGATTTCTAAGATGGATGTTATCAAATATACATCTGAGAAACCTGCTCTCTCCGGAAGAACAACAAGATGATTGCTGAACTCTGCACGCAGTTCAAAATAAAACACCATAACTCTTCTCCGTACTGGCCAAAGATGAATGGCGTCGTGGAGGCTGCTAATAAGAATATTAAGAAGATCATACAAAAGATGACAGTAACATGCAAAGACTGGCACGAGATGTTACCATTTGCTCTTCATGGTTATCGTACTACAATACGTACTTCAACAGGGGCAACCCCATTCTCCTTAGTATATGGTATGGAAGCAGTTCTGCCCATTGAAGTTCAGATCCCTTCCTTAAGAATCATGAAGGATGCAGGCTTGGATGAAGATGAGTGGATTCAGACTCGACTCGACCAGATAAATTTGATTGATGAGAAGAGGTTGGCAGCTGTTTGTCATGGTCAGATGTACCAGAAACGGATGATCAAAGCTTTCAATAAGAAGGTTAAGCCAAAGGTATATCAGGCTGGTGACTTGGTAATCAAGCGTATCATACTACCACAGGGTGATCCTAGGGGCAAGTGGACTCCTACATATGAAGGACCATTTGTGGTCAAAAGAGTATTCTCAGGAGGTGCCATGATGTTTACTACTATGGATGGTGAAGACTTTCCACAGCCTGTAAACGCAGACATAGTTAAAAAATACTATGCATAAAAAGAGACCCGCTAGGTTGACTGGCCTAGGCAAAAATAAGGGCATCCCGGCAAACCAAAAGGGTTCGGGCAAAAATTAGGGATATATATAAAAAAATATACACCCGGCAAGTCGAAAACCTGAAAAGGCGGCTTGGGCAAAAAAGGGTATCCCGGTGGATTGAAAACCTGAAAGGGCAATCCAGGCAAAAGTTAGGGATTAAAGCGTATGACTATGTCTCGTTTGGATCACTCATGTAACTTCAACTGATGGTGCTACCTAAATCAAGTTCAAACAGATAAAGATCAATCCAATAGTTTCTGTCTCAACAGCAGAAGATGAGATATTTGAAGATAATGGCAATAGTAGAATTGAAACTCAATAGGATCATTTTTCACATAGTTGTTTTCTTTGTTTTATAAAAAATTTACGACGAATTCCTCTTACTAGGATTTCTGTCTCCTTGTACAAACTTGCCTATGTATAGGTCACTTTGTGATATAAATAAAATTTCATCTTTGAATCCAGATTTACTTTTACTCTATTTACATAAGCGAAAACGTTCATTGGTTGTGTTTGAATGTATGTATGCTTTTGAATACGATTGATGTTTACCAGAAATGCATAAAATGCAGTAATAGTATTTACTAAGGACGAACGAGGGTAGTAGTTCAACGAAGCTTCGCCGGTTCATCCCCACTACAAATCCCCAGTAGAGCAAATCTATCTTTATAGATGCTTCGAATTACGTCTCCCCTTGAATTTATGTCCATCTCTTTTATCCTCAGTCGGGATACTCAGGAACTTATTCCTTCAATAGAAGTACGACGAACGAATACGGGAAGTGACAAATACTATACTATCAAACAAGACGGGAACGAGTTCCTCATATTCTTCAGCAACGAATCGGGATTTATTTTCCCTAGCTAGCAGTTGTTATACAAAGATATCCGGACGCTTCAGGCCACATGATTCATACATACATCATTTACATCATACCATGGCATATCCATAAGTGCATAATACATTTACTTAGATGCACCATGCCATGCATGCATACATATTGCATAAATTAACCTTTTCCTTGCAGGATGGTTATATACAGATAAAATACTATCAACAATTCACAACAGGTCAGAAACGATCTATACGAAGATCTAGTGCTGATACTTAATCATTACTCAAGGTGTCCTTGGATAGTAGGCAAACAGTCTATACGAAGATCTATTCCCTAGTCCAGGATGTTTTCAGGAGAGTTAATCCTGATACTCTTTTGTTCTTGGGTAGTAGGCAAACGGTCTATACGAAGATCTATTCCCTAGTCCAGGATATTTTCAGGAGATTTCATCCTGACACTCTTTTGTTCTTGGATATTAGGCAAACGGTCTATACGAAGATCTATTCCCTAATCCAGGATATTTCCAGAAGAGATAATCATCACGAAGATTTATTTCTACTGGTCTATTCAACAATTCAAAACAGTTCAGAGACGATCTATACGAAGGTCTAGTGCTGATACTTAATTCAGAAAGAAATCGCCACAAAGATTTGGTTCTGACACTTAAATTAAAAGTATGTTCTTAGATACGATTCAGAGACGACCTATACGAAGACCTAGTACTGATATCCAGTATCAACATCAAGATATTATCACCTCCTGATATTATGGATGGCATCTATAAGCCCATCTCCAGTTCTTCCAAGTGGCATCTTCAAGCCCACTTAAGCATATACAACTAGTCATCAGTGTTACTTTACGCACCGGCGAGTGCAAATTTTTGGGCTTTTATGTTCAATCCCCTTCAACCTTCCAAGTCACGAATGGCACACAGGCCAATCTAACTCCTCAGGTTTCAGAAAATTGAACAGGGGCAGCTGTTGCACCCCAAAATTTGCCCTCTATTTTTAACTCTAACCAATTTTTTGTTTCACATTCATTTGCATCATCTTCATAGCATAACATTTTTTTCTGTCTTAATATTAGCCGGAATAATTTCTCGGAATTTACAAACAGACTGGTCAAATTAACTTTTTAATTGTGCCTAAAATTAGTCAACGAAAAAATGTCAAGTTTAAGTTTGCAAATGTCGGTAACATTAATCTGCGGTTCACGTGGTTTAATTTGACATGCTAAAAATATTTTTACGACTATTTTTGGTCATATGTTGATCAGTCTGAGCAGTTTAAACAGTCATAATTTTTATTTCAAAATCCGACCAAACGCTGTATTTTTCCGAGTCATTTATTTCGCGCTGATTATTTTGACGTGTTCATTTTATTTTTTCGAGCATTTTGGTGCCCGACTTTTATTTTTTTTAGTCTATTTATTTTTATATTGGGTCTAGAATAAATAAATAGGTTAATTAGTTTTTATTTTAATTTTAACTATTTTAATTATTTAACTTTATTCAGTTTTTAATTTAATATTGGGTTTCAAAATAAACTTAGGCCCATTATCATTAACCTAATTTGTTCCTATATATATTTACTAGCATGACTGATAGAGAGAGGCCAAAAAGACAGAACAAAAAAGAGAAACTGAGAGTGGCTGAGAGTGGCTGATCTATATTATCGTACAAACAGTTTGGTAATAGTTTATATATGATATATACTTTATCTATTTTGTTGATATATTTGTTACTGTGTTTCAAATACATGTTCATATGTGTGACTGTGTTATGTATTCCAGATACATGCGGTTTGGTTAAATATATCAGGATATCGCCGTTTTGCTTTTTATGCACATAAGTATAACATGTATAATAATTTGGTTCATGGTATTATGTATTTGATGTGTTTGTTTTTATATAAGTTTTACATGTCTCATAATATATAATATAATATAATAATAAATTTGTTGTTAATAAAAATGCATATGGATCATATAATATATAACTTATAATATGTAACTAGTGTGTTAAATATATATATATATATATTTCTATTTTATTTTATAATTTGATTATGTTTTTCGGATCGGATTGTGTCAATACGCCGTTTTCACATATACGTGTATGAGGCGTGACATTTGTGTTATCCGATCCACTTGCGATGATCGCAATTTTGCGCTAGCAACGCCGTTGTTTTTTTTTAATTCATATTTTTTTTTATATATACATATATTTAGATTTGCACATTTTTTTCATAACTAACTACCCTGATTTTTCCTAAACCCTGACAATTTCGCCACAAACTCTAAATTTCAAACCTAAAACTTTAACCGTGTTGTTTCCTCTAAACCATAAACTTTTTCTTAAACCTTAACAAACCTTATTATTATTTCCTATTTTCGCTCATATTTATGTTATTCATACACTGTAACTGCTTCGCCCTTGTAATATTTTAAGTTTTAACTTGTAATATTTTCAGTTTTACTTTTCGCCATCTTTATTATGTAACTGCACAAAAGCGTTGTAATAATTAGGATTTTATTTTCTGCCATTTATTTTCTGCCATTTTATTTTTCTGCCATTTATTTTTCTGCCATTTAAATTTCTGCCATTGATCCTATATTAACTGCGTGGTTTAGTAATGTAGGGCGTGAAAACCTACTAAATTAATTATTTAATATTTTTCTATAACCTTTATATTTTTTGTAAATAAATAATAAATACTAACTATTTTAATAACTTTTTTTTTATTACTTACTTATAATAATAAATCCTTATATATTTTGTAAATAAAATCTAATCGACCATTTTTCTAATTGAATAATAATAATAAACCTATTAATCTAATAATTTGATATTTTCTATAATCTTTATTTATTTTGTAAATAACTAACTTAATATTTTTCATATAACTCTTTTATTTTATAATTTGTACATTAATGTATTTTAAATTCTTTTATTATTACTAATTTATTTTAAACTCATATTTTTCTAATAACTTCTAAAAAAATCTAACTTGTTTAACCTAAAATAATTTCTTTTAAAATTCTAACCTTTTTATTATCACTTTATTATTATTGTTATTTTATTATTGCTTTATTACCATTGTTTATTAATTATTTTATTATTATTTGCTTTTATCTATTCTATTTTTGCTTCATTATTTTCCTTATTTTAATTTTGCTTTATTTATAATATTAGGAACAAATGTATAGGTTGTAAATTTATTCTTTCTCGCCTGATTATTATGTATCTGTCCCATAGCCATGTAATAGTTTAGAAATTTATTTTTCTTGCTTTTATTTTTGTAAATATTTATTGCGTGGTTAGTAATTTAGGGAGTGCAAAAAACTAACTGTAAATAATTGAACTTAGAAAATTAAATTCAAGACAAATATCTGAAAAATAACACTCACACACGTAAGTCGATCTTTGATCGCCATCTGTACTTCTTAGGGTATTCCTCTTGGTTGCCTTCTTTAAATGGTCAAGTCCCTCGAAAAAAGGGGTGTCTTAAGCAAAGTCCCTTCAAACAGAAAAATCATCAAGTCCCTATAAACTTAAAAGATCAAGTCCCTACGAGGTTGCCTACGATATAATGATCTTGTCCCTTCGGTAAATATGATGATAGTCCCTACGAGTTGCTAAAGACACCCCTTATGTTGCCTTCATTGACCATACGATGACCCTACGCCCGTCCCTTAAACACATCCAAGGTAATGACTACCTATTCCTTAATAATGGGGACAGTCTTACCATTGAAAGAATATACGAGAACACGAAAGACTTAATCTAGGGTAGGTATCTCATAGTTACTTGCTCACACTTTTCAAAATTACTTTTACACCTCACAATTTCTAAACTAGGCTTTGTATACACCCATACGAGGGTCATTACTAAGTACTTAAAGAAATTTTTCTAATCACACACTACACTCTTGCAAACAAATAAAGTGAGCTAAGTAACTAAGAGCCCATGGATAACCATGGATATAAAGGGTGCTAATACCTTCCCTTTGTATAACCCACCCCCCGAACTCAAAATCTTTTTAAGGTCTTTCCTGTTCTTTTATGTCCTTTCCTTTTGGATAAAATAAAAGTCGGTGGCGACTCTTGCTATCCGCAACATTTAACTAAAGTCAATTCTCCCACCATGTTACACCTAGGAAGCTCCTTATCCCTTTTATGTTAGTTGGAGGTGGTAGTTTCTCGATAACTTCCACCTTGGCTTTGTCCACCTCTAGTCCTTCGGAAGAAATCTTGTGACCAAGTACGATACCTTCGGTGACCATAAAGTTGCATTTTTCCCAGTTGAGCACTAGGTTGGTCTCCACGCATCTCCCCAAAACTACATCAAGGTGTTTTAAACACAATTCAAAAGATGATCCATAAACAGAAAAATCATCCATGAACACCTCAATGCATTCTTCTATTAAGTCCGAGAATATAGCTTGCATACACCGTTGAAATGTGGCCGGTGCATTACATAACCCAAAAGGCATTCTTCGGTAAGCAAAGATGCCAAAAGGACACGTAAAAGCTGTCTTCTCATGATCGGCCTGATTTACCGAAATTTGGTTGTACCCCGAATATCCGTCCAGGAAACAGTAGAAATTTTTTCCGGCTAACCTCTCCAACATTTGGTCCATGAAAGGCAATGGGAAATGATCTTTCCTTGTAGCTTGGTTCAATCTTCTATAGTCGATACACATCCTCCACCCGGTCACCGTTCTCGTCGGAATCAACTCATTTTTATCATTTTTGATAACCGTCATGCCACCTTTCTTGGGAACTACTTGTACCGGACTCACCCATGCACTATCGGATATAGGATAAATCATTTCGGCTTCCAAGAGTTTGACAACTTCTTTCCGGACTACCTCTTTCATCGATGGATTTAGACGCCTTTGAGGTTGCGCAACTGGTTTGAAATTTTCCTCCATCATGATCTTATGCATACAATAGGCCGGACTAATACCCTTCAAATCGGATAACACCCACCCTATTGCACCTTCATTCTTTTTCAATACTTGAATCAACTTGTCTTCCTCTTGTGTGGACAATGTGTTGCTTATAATCACCGGTTTAGTACATTCGTCTCCAAGGAACACATACTTCAAGTGTGAGGGAAGCATTTTCAATTCTAATTTTGGCTCTTCCGTTTTCTTCGTCGCATCTAAGTCTTTCATTATTTCTTCTTGATAGGTAAGCTCACCACAAGATTCTAACTCATCCAACATTGCTTCAATCTCTTTTTCCTCATTGTCGGTCAACACATTGTATGCTCCGATAAGGGATCTTTCTAGAGGATTAGAAATATGAACTTGGTTCGCGACCTCCACTACCTCCTCTTCAATTGCATCGATTCGGAAAGAATCATGCTTATCGTTTGGATGCTTCATAGCTTCAAAAAGATTAAAGGTCACCTCTTCGTCTTGTACTCTCACCTTCATTAGTCCATCATCTATGTCAATCATCATCCGGGCTGTTTTCATAAAAGGTATTCCAAGAATTAGAAGCACATCACGATCCTCATCCATCTCTACTATCACGAAATCCACCGGAAACAAAAATTTGTCCACTTTCACAAACATGTCTTGCGCAATTCCGTATGGTGAAGTGGTAGACTTGTCGGCTAGTTGTAGAGTCATCCTTGTCGATTTAATCTCAACATTCCCCAATCTTTTAACAATGGAGAGGGGGATTAAATTTATACTAGAGCCCAAGTTAATCAAACCATTACCAATGTATGTGCTTCCAATGGTTACCGGTAAAACAACTCGGCCCGGATCGGACTCCTTCCTTGGGAGAGTCTTTTGGATGATGGCACTACACCGTGCATCAAGCAATATGGTTTCGTCTTCCACGTGTCTCCTTTTCTTTGTAAGAATGTCCTTCATGAACTTTGCATACCGTGGCATTTGTTCTAATGCATCAGCAAATGGAATATTGATTTGGAGTTGCTTGAAGATGTCCATGAACCGTGCATAATGCCTAGCATTGTCCTTCCTTGATGGAGCATGTGGATAGGGTAGATGTTGGGTTGGAATGACGCTCACACCTTTCTCTCCTTTCTTTTTCTTCCTTGGTTCAGCATCATTTTTCACTTCCAATTCAGGTTGCTCCTTTGCTGGCAAAACCTGCTCTTTTCGCGGCGCGAACTGAGCAGTTCCAGTAGCGTTCTCCCTTCCACCAACCATGCCTTCTTCTTCCAGCATCCCATCCATATCGTTCTCTTCTATAATTTCTTCACCTTTTTCACTTACCAACTCTTTACCGGTCCTCGTGACAATTGCTTTACAATGCTCCTTTGGATTCGGTTGAGTGTTAGCAGAAAAGGAAGATCCTGCGCTTTGTTCCGACAGTTGCTTCGCAAGTTGGCCTACTTGATTTTCCAGATTTTTAATTGCTGGTTCGTTACTCTTCTGATTTGCCATGGAAGCTTGCATGAATTGTTGAAGAGTATCCTCTAACTTGGAACTTCCTCCTTGCGAATGCTGTCCTTGAGAATTTGGATGTTGGTAAGGACTTTGCTGCTGAAAATTTTGATTGTTGAACCTAGAGGGTTGATAGCCTTGATTGTTTCTTGGTTGGTAGCCTTGATTGTTAGGCGGTTGTCTTTGATAGCCCTGATTTTGATTGTTCACATAACTCACTTCTTCTTGGAGTGGAGGACAAAAACCAGTAGGGTGATCCCCTTGACATAATTCGCAACACGCTACTTGATGTCGAACTTGAGACCCTTGAATCTCTTTCATTTGTTGTGGAAGCTTGGCCATTTGTTGAGTGAGCAACTCCACTTGTTAAGAGAGTAGCTTGTTTTGAGCAAGAATGGCATCATTGGTATTTAACTCAAGAACTCCCGGTTTACGTTGTGAAGGGCTACGATCATGTTGACTTTGGTGATCATTGAGCGCCATCCATTCAATAATGACTTTGGCTTCTTCCGCATTCTTTGACATAAGCGAGCCACCCGCGGTAGCATCCAGAAGTGTCTTGTGAGTTGATTGGAGTCCATTTAGAAAAATATGGATTTGAGTGAGCTCATCAAAACCATGTCCCTTGCATTTTCTCAACATTGACTTGAATCTTTCCCAAGCTTCATTTAGAGACTCGTTGCCTCCTTGAGTGAATACCGCAATAGCCGTTTTGGCTTCCATGAATCGGGATTGAGGGAAATATCTTTCTAAGAACTTTTCTTCTAACAAATTCCAATCCGTCATCACTCTCGAGGCTTGATCAAGGTACCACTCCTTTGCCTTTCCCACTAAGGAGTGTGGGAACATCCTTTTGAATAATGCCTCTTCACCCGTTTCATCAATTCCCGTAGAACCCGCAATCTCATAGAATTTGATGAGATGGGTATACGGATCTTCATGGTCCATTCCGGTGAATGGATTTGCATAGAGAAGTTGGAGGATTCCGGTCTTCATCTCCGTATTTCTTCCTCCACGGGCAAATTGAGCATTTCTTCTTGGACTATTAGCGGACATTTCGGTACGATTGTCATCCACCATGTTTCCGTCACAAGCCTCTACAACCACTTCTTCGATTGGAACAAGTGCAGAAGTAGATGCTTCTTCTCTCCGGTTCCTCTCTTCGGCTAGTTTCCTTCTTCTTCGTGTTTTGCTATTGAGCTTCCGAAGTGTTCTTTCAATTTCTGGATCGAATTGCAGTTGCTCCTCGGTAGCTTTTCCTCGCATGCACTAGAATCTACAAACACAAACAAACCAAGTGAAACAAAAGAGGGATAGTAATAGAAGTAACAAACTTAAAACAATGAATTATTGCAATGCTTGTAATATCGAACACCAATCCCCGGCAACGGCGCCAATTTGTTGAAAAGTATATCTTCGGCAAATATTTTTATATCGTATCCACAGAGATTGGTTGATATTACCGCCGTTCTATAATCCGATTTGTTATAAGTTTAGAAAGTAACAAAGTTGTTTTGGTTGGAAAATTATCTTGTGAGTAAATGTCACTAAAAACAGTAAAATGGTTTTAATCAAATGTAAAAGCTTGGCAAGATTGGAGTTCACTATTCTAAATGCTTATGATTCCTTATGATAACTATATAGATTTAAGATTATTGATGATGTTCAAGTATCCTCTCAAAGTCATTTATGTCTAAATGATATTGTGATAATCACTATATTGATCCTTAGACGATCTCTCCACCTAACTATCAATATAACAATCTTTAATGTTTAATACCAAATAAGAGTAATGAATAAATCTATCTCTACAACTTATTCACTACGTGAAAATCTGTTTTATGTCAAGACTCAAATAATCTCTTTCAACAACTACTTAAATCTGGTTTTCAACTTAGGGCAAAAACAGTATTCAATACATCAACAATCTTTATCATATATAAAATTCAAATGGAATACATAAACAAATGAGAATAGCTACTACCTCCAATCTTGACAAAAGGGAGTTTAGCTCCTCATCATCATTGTTACAAAGTAGAATGTTAAAGAAGAAAAACTATGTTTTCTCTCTTACAAAAATCTCTCAATGTCAATGTGTGAATAATAATGAATCCCTAGAATAATGTATTTTTCTCTACAAAAAGGATTGACATTTCCTTAATTGATCATTCTCATCCAAAGCAGAAAAGCTATTCCAAGGCAGACACCAAAATGGCAAGCAGCTTTTCCTGAAAGACAACACTTTTGGCCCTTAATCAGCTTGCTGAATTCGCAGCCTTCGCGGCGCGAAGGCAGTTCGCGGCGCGAACTGATGCTTATCCAGCTTCCCTGTTTTGCAAGCTTCATCCAAGATGTGGTGTTGCATTCCAAAAGCTCTTTCATCTAAAAGTTCTACAAAACTATCAAATCTGTGAAATAACTATTCAAAACAAAGTAAATTAAATCTAATTGCATTTATACGAATTAATAAGAATAAAAGTGTGTAATTACATCAAGGTTTGGTAAAAGGGACCAATAAAATGATATAAAAAGTAGTACTAATTGGTCCCTAACAATGACCCTTCGTTGTAGCCTACGATTAAATGATGATCGTCTCTTCGAATGCTAAGGTATCCTTACAAATGTTGCCTTCAATGACCAATCGACGATCCCACGATGACCTTTTACATCCAAAGGATAAGACTACTTACTTCTCAATAGTAAGGACAATTTTACCCTCCTAAGGATAGGAAATACCTATAAAGACCTTGGTTAGGGATAACTCTTAAATGCTTGCTCATAGCTTAAAATACTTTTCACACCTCACACTTTTCAAAACATCTTTTAGAAAATCACCACTTGGTATACATTCGCACCAGAATCATCGCCGAGTTATATTTTTCTAAACATCTTTCAAAATCAAACGAGATAAACACTTTGTATACATTCTTACAAGAATCACTACAAAGTTAAACTCTCCTTTCAAAATATTTTCTAAACACACCACATTTCTCGAACACTTTCTCAAACAAGGAAAACATAAGTGAGTTAAGCAATTAAGAGCCCATGGATAACCATGGATACAAAGGGTGCTAACACCTTCCCTTTGTATAATATACCTCCCGAACCCAAAATCTAATCAAGGTCTTTCCTGTTCTTTTCCGCCTTTCCTTATTAGATAAAAGAAAAGTCGGTGGCGACTCTTGCTATCCGCAACATAGCTTTTCAAAGCAAAAACACAGAGTCAGTTCACCGTATCACACCCTAGTACTGCCCCCACTGCGTTATCACTCGCATCACACATTATCTTAAAAGGAAGAGACTAATCGGGGGCAATAACTATGGGGGCTGACACCAGCTCCTTCTTCAAGGCCTCGAAGGCTTGCCTACACTCCTTGTCAAATAAGAACGTTGTATCTTTTACCAGCAGACTAGTCAGTGGTTTGGTAATCTTGGAGAAATCTTTTATGAACCTGCGGTAGAACCTCGCATGTCCTAAGAAGCTTCAGATGCCTTTTTCATTTACCGGTGGTGGTAAATTTGCTATTACCTCCACTTTTGCTATGTCCACTTTGATACCTTTGTTGGAGATCTTGTGTCCTAAGACTATTCCTTCCCGTACCATGAAGTGACATTTTTCCCAATTCATGATCAAATTTGTTTGCTGGCATCTTTCTAACACAAGTGATAAGTTAGTCAAACAATTATCAAATGAAGAACTGAATACTGAAAAGTCATCCATAAACACTTCCATATGCTTTTTGAGCATGTCAGCAAAGATTGAAGTCATACACCTTTGAAAGGTGGCCGGTGCGTTGCACAATCCAAATGACATTCTTCTATAAGCAAAAATACCAAAGGGGCATGTGAATACAGTCTTCTCTTAGTCTTCAGGGGAAACAACAATCTGGTTGTACCCCGAGTAACCATCTAGGAAACAATAGTAATCGTGTCCGGCTAACCTTTCCAGCATTTGATCAATGAATGGTAACGGGAAGTGATCCTTCTGTGTTGCCACGTTTAACCTTCTGTAATCGATGCACAGTCTCCAACCTATAACAGTTCAGGTTGGAATCAACTCATTCTTTTCATTTTTTATCACCGTCATGCCCCCTTTTTTTGGTACCACGTGGACTGGACTTACCCAAGAGCTATCAGAAATAGGGTAGATTAGGCCCGCATCCAAGAGTTTTACAACTTCTTTGCGTACCACTTCTTTCATGGCTGGGTTAAGTCTTCGTTGTGGTTGCACCACCGGTTTGTGTCATCTTCCATTAAGATCTTGTGCATGCAAACGATCGGGCTTATACCTTTCAAATCCTCAATTGCCCATCCGATTGCACCCTTGTATTTTTTTAGCACTTGAATGAGTTATGCTTCTTGGACACTCTGTAGACTAGCATTGATAATAGCTGGGCATTTTTTTCAGGGTCTAGAAATACATACTTCAGATTTGTTGGTAATTGCTTCAGGTTCACCCCTGTTTTTGGTTCTTCAGTGACATCTGATGGTGGTGGTCTTAGATCTTCCCACCGGTGTGGTCTAGATCTAATCCATTCAGGTTGTTTTTCCATCATAGCGAGCACCTCAGACTCTCCTTCATCTTCATCAATTACTTGGTCTATTATCTCTATAGTGTTATTTGTGCCGATATCATCTTTGTATTGCATTGTGTTCCTCACATCTATTTTTAACTCTTCATCATAGACCTTGAGGGTCATAGTTCCTTCCTCAATGTCTATCATACACCGTCCTGTTTCCAAGAAAGGTTTGCCCAATATGAGAGGAATCTCCTCATCTTCCAGCATTTCCAGAATGACAAAGTCAACTGGGAAGATAAACTTGTCAATTTTTACAAGAACATCTTCCACAATACCATAGGATCGCCTCACAGAGCGATCCGCAAACTGAAGTGTCATTCGAGTATCTTGAACAGGACCGATGCCTAATTTTTTATAGATGGACAGTGGCATCAAGCTTACACTCGCTCCTAAGTCAATCAGAGCCTTCTTGAATTTTCTATCACCAATAGTGCAGGGAATAGTAACTGATCCCATGTCTTTCTTTTTCACTGGGATTTTCATGCCTTGGAGAATGGCATTGCATGTTTCAGTTAGGATGATTGGTTTCGTATCAGTGGAACGCTTCTTGGAAATGATGTCTTTCATGAACTTGGCATATATTGGAATTTGTTCTAATGCTTCAGAAAAAGGGATGTTGATTTCGAGTTTTTTGAACATTTCCAAGAATTTCTCAAAATTCTTTTCATGTTGATCTTTCTTTTTTTGTCTTGGAGGGTAAGGGAGTTTGATTACTGGTTTAGGAACCTTCTCTTTCTCCTTGACAGGAGGTGGTATTACTTCTTCATCTTGGTTTTTTGTTTCCTTGATTTCTAAATCCACCTCTATCAATCCATCTTTTTCTATATCATTTTCCTCTGTTGACTTTCCACTTCGGGTTGTGACAACGTTAACAGTGTTATGTTCCCGCGGATTTGTCACTGTACCACTAGGTAGGGTACCTAGGGCTTGAGAGTTTGAAGCTAACTTTTGTGCTATCTATCCCATTTGGACTTCAAGATTATTAATGGAGGCCGTGGTGTTTTTCTGATTAGTCCTTGTTTCTTCTTGAAACTGTATGCTGTGGGCTGCTAACTTTTCAATGGCAATTTCCCATTCAGTCTTTTTAGGTGCCTGGTGTTGCTAGTGTTGTTGATATTGAGTCTGATATTGCCTTGTACCTTGTTGCGGAGCATTCCCTCTCTGATCTTTATAGGAGAAGTTTGGATGATTCTTCCAACCTGGGTTGTAAGTGTTAGAATAGGGATTATTCTACTTCAAGAATTTGATCTCTTCAATTTGTTGGGGAGTAGCAAAGCAATAGACCATGTGATGAGGTCCATTACAAATTCCACAAGTGCTAGCCTGAGTTGGTTGAACCTGCGTTATCTGTTGAGTACCTATATTCATAGCTTTCAGCTTTTTGTCTACTTCGGCAGCAATTGTGTCTTCCAGACGGATTTTCTTTATCTCTAATTTTAGATCAATCACCCCCTCTGGTTGACTAGTACACCTGTTGTATATCTCTAGATGCTCATTGGCAGCTATTGCTTCAATAATCCTCTTGATACCAATGGCTGTTGAGAAATTTGTTGAGTCACCGGCTGCTGTATCAATCAACTGTTTTGTTTTTATTTTCAGCCCATTAACGAACATTTGCATTTGTTCGGTCTGATCCATATTATGAGTTGGACACGCTACTAAGATCCTTTTGAATCTTTTGTAAGTGTCTCCCAATGATTCAGCATCCTTCTATTTGAAATTAAGAATTTCATACCTTTTTCTCAGGAATACTGATGTTGGAAAGTACTTATTTAAGAATGCAGTTTCCATCTCCTCCCAGGATGTGATACTGCCGGCAGGAAGAGAATAGAACCATTCTTCCGCGTCTTCAACTAAAGTGAACGGGAACATTCTTAATTTTCTTGCTTCATCAGTATGACCATCAATTTTCAGGGTGGTGCTCATGGTCAGAAATCTTTGCAGGTGTTTGTTGGCATCTTCATTAACCTTTCTGGTAAAAGGTTTTCTTTCCAATTGATTGATCGTGCTAGGATGTAATTGAAAATTTGTCACATTCACCAGTTGGTTGACAATGGTCAGTCGATCACCTGGTGCATTTGCACCTCCATAGTCACCCAGGAGTCTTTCCGGAGGTGGAGGAGGTGGAATTGGAGGAACTTCAGTCATTGGTTCCTTGACTTCTGAGTGATCAGAGGTACTTTATTCTGTAGAATCCACTCTTTGTTCTCTACGTCTTCGATGAAGGGTTCTCTCGATCTCTGCGTCAAAAAGAAATTCAGCTGAGGGTTATCCTCGCATACACAAATTAGTAAATTATAAATGACAGAAAAATAATTTTATGGCAGAGAAACAAAATTTTAATTGAAATTAAAATTAAACTCTATATTTTGGCAGTCCACGGCAACGGCGCCAAAAACTTGATCGGGAAAATAGCAAGTGTACTATTTTGCCTTTTATAGTAATAATGGGGAAATTCCCCGAATGTCAATCTCAAGGACTGCAAGTTAATATTGAGTTTAAATTATCATTCAATTAAACAAAAAGTATTAATTTGATTTTTAGGTGTAAAAATATAATAATAAAAGTAAAGGTAAAGAAGGATGAAAATAAGGGTTTATAGAGATAAATGAACAATGCCAGGGAAGGTGTATGATTTATCCCTGTAACAACCTGAGTCACTATTGCATCAACAAATATCAATTACTACTAGTTCTTAAGGGTATTTTCTCCCAAGTCCTTGGTGAGAAAACCTTTAATCAATCTACCCTAATTTCCATGTCCATAGCCAATTAGGGTGGAGTTAAGCTGAATAATATCAAGAATACTCTGGTTCATACAGGGTATCCCTAGTCCTAGGTGATATCTATTGTAGAGTAACCTTATGAAAACCTTTATCAATGGCGGTCCAGCCTAATTGATAACCACAAATCAATCTCGATTGGTCTGAAAGAGAAATCAATAAACACATCAAAAGGTTACCGTAAAAACAAAATTATAAATGCAAATGTAAACTCAAATTCGTTACAATTCTAAATCAGGGACACCCCCTAGCATTGGGGGGTTTAGCTACTCATATTGTTTAAAACAAATTCAAGATAAAAATTACACATTACAAGTAATTGGATGACTTTGATCTTCAATCGCTCCCGCTCATAAAAACCTTCAGCTCTCTGAATGCCTTAATCTCTGTAATACTTGATTGTTTCACAATACTGTATTTTGCCGTATTCCAAGATGATTTTTCCTTTGGCAGAAGACCCTCTTTTATAGTGAAAATTCCAAGCAGCACTTGAACATGTCCAAAAATATCTCTGAAAAAGCCCGACGAACAAAAGCCCGAGAAAAACTGAATTTTTGGGTTTGGGCTGACACGGCCCGTGTCAGCTGACACGGGTGGCCGTGTCAACCTACTATCATGGCTGACACGCCCCTGACATGGGGTGACACGGCTGGAGGAGGCGCCTGACATGGCCCGTGTCAGCTGACACGGGTGGCCGTGTCAGGCTATTGTTTTTCTTCACACGTCCTTCCTTGCCTGACACGGCACGTGTCAGCTGACACGGGTGGCCGTGCCAGGCCTCCTGTACCGGGGTTTTCTGCTTCTCTACTTTCCGGAATCTCGCATTGTCTCGTTTTGAGTTCCCTGGTTCTTCTACTTAGACCTGTCGGACAAAAACACAGCTATCCCACGCATATAATCACTAAAATATAAGTAAAACATAACAATATAAAAATGCTTAAATAAAATGACGGAAGTAAAACTAACTCAAAATGTATCATAAATGCTTGCACAGTGTGTCAAAAGCCTCTGTTTCGTGTCGGATCAGTAACGAAAACTCAATGCAAATGGTGACTGATCACCTGGTAACTATTGAAGAAACACTAGAAGAGGGTATCAAGAATGAAAATTTGCTAACATTGTTGAATCCTCTAGTGGTGCAAGAAAATCCTCTGGAAACTTTCAGTGGAAGAAGAAGGGTGAAGCAAATTTTGTTTCAAGTGAAAGGAGACCTTATCGCATGCAACAATATTATGGTCAGCCATATGTAGCTGCAGTTGCTCCTGTGGTTAATGCTCCACCAGCTTAGGCTCCTCAACAACAGAATGTTGGCCACAATCAGAATCATAATGCTAGGAATATGACTCAATTTGACAATATCCAGATGAAATATACTCATATATATCCTCACTTGGTCTAGAAAGGTTTGATTACAACTAAATCTCTATATCCTCTTCCAATTGGGTTTAGGTTCAACCTCTAATGTGAGTTCCATGAGGGAGTTACAAGTCATGATCTAGAAAGCTAATTTTCACTAAAGGCTATACAAGACTTGGTTAAAGGAAAGGTTATATATTTCAATAAAGTTGGTCCCAACGTCGATAACAATCCTTTGGCACAACAGGGTGAGTGAAGACTAGGTTAGAGCATGACAGGTCACCGCCTAAAGCAAGTGGATCAGACAAGATAACTTATCCTCGATGTTGATTAGTTACTAGGCCTTGTTTCTTTCCATTTGCATTTTCCTTGTTTGTATTGTGTTTATTTTCTTTCAAAATTGTTTGTCTTCAAATGTTAATGTTAATGAAATGAGTGTTGCATATTTTAAATCAATCCATTTCTGTTCATATTTACACATATTTACGCTTTCTTTTTTCAAAATTGCAAAAAATATGTATTAATGTTTCTCTTATTCATCTTTCTTTATCAAACTTTTTTTAAGCAAAGATTGGAGGGAGAATGACAAAAATGAAATACCCAAGTTGTTAAATGGTATGCTTTCAAATAAAAAAATTCTGACGATGTAAGGTATTGTTTCAATTCCCAAACACTAGAGAAATAAGGAAGTTAATCCCTAGTCAACCACCTTGAGCCTAGATGTTGGTGTTTCTTTCTGTATGAAAAAACCCATAATCTTAATCTAGGGTAGGGTAGCTCTCAATTAATTCGGATGTGCATTCAAATTCAAGGGAATCGTTCCATACACCTTTCAATAAAAGTTTCAAGCACAAGCTTTCCTTCGCGCACGTCAAAGAGGTGTCGAAGAAGCCATAAAAATCAAAAACTGACAGTCGTTCTTCTCATTAACCGTTAAACAAAAAAGTCATTATCCTTCCATAAAAAAAGAAAGCCTGATAAGTCAAACCCAAAAAGGTGACTTAGGAAGAAAAATTAGGGCATCTCGGTGGACTGAAAGCTTCAAAGAAGCGGTCAAGGCCAAAATTAGGGATGACAAAATTATCAATAGAACGAACCTCAGCAAAAACAAGATGAGGTGACCATCACACAAAAATCAATAGGGTCAGCTAAATTCTTAACAAAACATAATGTTGTGACTATCAAAAAGGGAGAAGTGATTGTCGTTGAAAAACCCCATTGGCTTTTGAGCCACCGTTATCAGTGCAATTCAAAATCTCTTGGAACCTGAATGCATATGTTGGACTAATTGAACATAGGACCGAAGGTTATCATGGAGAATCGGTTGGGTTGAAATTAAATTTTTGAGCCTTATATCCTTTGTTTTGAAAACCATGAATCAGGCCACTTTACAACCTTCAAAATACCTAACTGGAGCTAGGTTTATTTTGAAAGCATACTACAATAAGGTTGCGTAAACCGACTCCAAATAAATTTGATAATCATTTGTTTTGATGTCATACATTCACATTATCTTTCACTTTGAATGTCTAAACCAATATCCATGTTTTAACTAGTGACCCATTTGTTGTACATCAAACAATATCTTTCCAATATTGGTTTTAATTTCAAATATTGCATGAGCATTGCATTAAAATTACCATTTTTTGAATGAACAATTTAATTTGCAAGTAAGCACTCATCATCAAGGAAGTTCAAACAGTTGAGAAACTTGATCAATGATCCTATTAGGGGCATATCATAGTCAAGTCATGATGTTCAGAGGAAATCAGTTCAAAATCTGTCAATCAAGCCAAACCACCACGGGAATTGGTGGACCAAAAGAAAATCTCTTCAAGACTCATGTTGGGGCCAACATTTCAAGTGCGCAATAAAGCAGTCATTTCAAGAATCGGTATGTCTAGGGAAGTATACTACAAGAAATCCCCAGGAAAATCTCATCATTCCTTCTCAAAGGATCATCAACTTAATACCATTGACAAGTGTGATAGAAGTGTGTTCAAAACATCTTCTGAAGGAAGAGTTGGCAAAGTTCCTCATGTTATGGAATCCGAGTTGCAATCTTACATCACCCAAAAGAGTCTAACTCAGTTGTCATAAGCATTTGCATTGCATGCATAAATCATTCATATATCATGCAAAATTCAATGTCAAGCATAGCTCGAAGTGTTTCTTCTTGCTCATTTTCATTTCTCGAGGTCTTGTTGTCATCAACATCTTACCTTTTGGTTAAAATCCAACTTCGTTGGCACCTATAAAACTAGATATTTGTCCGTTCAATTTGTCTTTACTTTTCTGATGTTCTTCCGGATATATTTTATTGTTTATCCTGATATTTTTCCAGAACCCTTTTTTTTTTACTTATTTGATGTTCTTCTGGATATGTTTGTTGTTTTCTTTGATGTCTTTCCAGAACTTTTTTTGACTTATATGATGTTCTTCTAGATATGTTTGTTATTCTGATGTCTTTTCAAACCCTTTTTTCACCAATCCAATGTTTTTCCGAATATGTTTGTTGTTTGTTTTGATGTCTTTCCAGAACCCTTTTTCACCTATCTGATGCTCTTCTGGATATGTTTGTCATTTTGATGTTCTTCAAGAACTTGTTCCCATACATTCAATGCTTTTTTGAATGTTTTGAAAGTATCTTCAAGATCATTTCAACTCACATCCAATGCTTTTCTAGATGTCCTCAATATATCTTTGAGTTTGGTTAACTGCTCGGTCCAATGCTTTTCTGGATGCCTTCGAGTTTGTTTCCCCTTTATCACATGCTTTTCTGGATGTTTTCCATATCTATGAGTTTGGTTAGCAGCTCGGTCCAATTCTGTTTTGGGTTCCTTTGAGTTTTCTTCCCTTTCATCCAATGTTTTTCTAGATGTTTACTAAAAAAGTTCTAAATTGGTTTCCTGTTCATCCAATGATTTTCTAGATGACTCTGACGTATTTCTGGAATTTTGGTCTCCTTTTACATTAAATGCTTTTCTGAATGTCTCTGACATCTTATCAGAATGGGTTTCCTTCCCATTCAATGCTTTTCTGAATGTCTCCGATGTTCCTTAGAGTTTGGATTCATTTTCCATCCTATGCTTTTCAGTATGTTTCTGATGTATTTCCAGAGTACCATTTTCAACGCTTTTCTGAATGACTATGATGTTTCTTCAGTTGTGATTTCCTCTTCCCTAGTTCATCCAATGCTTTTCTGGATGTTTCTGATGTATTTTCAAGAGTGTCACATTCGATGCTTTTCTGAATGATTATGAGGTGTCTTCAAATCGTCTCTTTTTCCACCCAATGCTTTCTGGATGTGTCTAATGCTTTTCTATAGTTATCACATTTAATGCTTTCCTGAATGTCTCTGATGTATTTTTAAATCGTTTCATTTTTCCCGGTTGAAGTCTCCTTTACTTTTCTGAATGTCTGATGTATCTTCAATTTGGTTTATTTTTCATTTAATGCTCTTCTGGATGTCCATATTACCTTTCTAGGGTTTGTCCCTTCTTTTTTAAGTTTCACAGGTTATGCCTCGATTATTCTGTCTCATATCCATAATATATCTTGTCTTTCCCCTAACGGGTCTTTTCACCTTACCTCATTCAATACCCAATAATTTCCTTTTCGAGTCTTTTTCATTATTCCCACAAAGTTTATTCTCATATCATATTCTCGGTAAAAACAAAAAAAGAAGCAGTCATGCATTCATGACATCTCATATCATTTCATCAAGGGACAAAATTTGGGTCCTCTGATATTTAACTATCTCCTGTCATACCCCGAAATTCATCCTACTACATATGCATAACTTCATCATTTCATCAACTTATTTTCATTTGCATTCATAACAAGAAGGCGTGCTACATGGACTCAAGGCATGGTGATCATATCCGAGGAACACTAGGGTTTTTCTTGATCATGTTGGGATGTGTTTAATCTTCCCTAAACCCTAAATCTCAACTTTCAAGCAGTCATTGATCATGTAAGATTACACCAAGCCACTTCATGCATCCCTAAACCCTAATCTAATGGTGGACCGTTGATTTGAAGCATTGTTGTTCATCTGGCCATCCTTGGGCCATAACCCTAGTTCCTTGACCCATTGTGGTTTGTTCAGTCATCAGTTGACCTTGTGCTTTATGTTTTGACTTTGACTTTGAACGAAATCCTAGTTGTGGGTGCTCATCATTGATGGTTCATCTTTTCTTTGTTTAAGCTTGAAACCCTAGCTTAAGAGGTCATTCCTTGAGGTTTACTTATTAACTTTTGCTTGTGCATCAAAACCCTAGTTGTGCCCATGTATTTCTATGCCTTAACTTCATGCTTGAAGCCCTTCTTCATAGAGAGTGCATTTGGTCATTTTATTTTGCATTTTCCATCAATAATTTGAATAAGGTTAATTACTTGATTTATTTGACTTTGGTCTATGCAGGCATATTCTTGATCCATGGATTGTAATGCAATTCATTGGCCCACTCAGAATGCCTCGATTCATATTTTGATTTCATTTAGTTCATTGGTTCATTTTCATCCATATAAATTCATTCCATTCATAGTTACACCATTCTTACAAGAAAGTACAAAAAAATCACAACTTTGGCCAAAGGTTGACTTTGGTCAACAGTTTGACTTTTTGGTTAACTTTGACCAAAGTCAACCCACCATTTTCCAAGACCTTAAGCATGATATCCATTTCATATATCATTCATACATTTGATATGGAAAAACAAATGAGGATTGACTTGAACTTTGAATCACTTTGAATTAAAATCATAAATAAGTTTTTCCATTACAAGCATGAGCCATAACCATCTCATGAGCATTTTTCATTACAACAAATCATTACATGTTCACATGATACAATCTTTAGCATTGAATCAAAGATGGAAAGAAAATGTCTTGACAGCCCATGTCATGTCCATGCTCCACCCATATTCATCCTCCCATGTTCCATGCTTCCATCCTTTGGTCAAGTTCACAGCATAAGGCCTGCATCAACCAACCAAATCAGTCCAACAATGGGCAGCCTGCATAATTAGTCATAACAGCCACTGCATAACAAAGCAACATCATCCCCATCCATAAAGCATCAAAACCACATCAGTCATAACAGCCTTGCATAAACACCATGAACATCCCTGCATTCCCAAAACAAGCCAATGTCATAACATCAGCAGTAACATATAAACAAGCCTGCATAACAATAACATCACCAAGGAAACATCATATACAATCTATCTATTTCACATTATATCATCATCAACATCGTTGTAGCAACTATGACAATTCAGAGGCAGAGGTGCAAGCTTGTGATTACTGCAGTAAATTCAAACATTGGCAAAACAGACAAAAAAAACGAAACACATTTTCACCAGAGGTACAAAGTACAGGAACACTTTTTCAAAACCAAACATACAATTGAGGGGACAACTCTGTAACACAACAAGAATTCCAATTCAACACACCACCGATCCTTTGCCTTTGTCTGATGATTCAAAAACCCTTCAAGCCTCACTATAAAAACGACCACTGTTCCACTGAAAAACCCTAGCCACCATTACCCTCAAACCCGAAGAGCTCAAACTATCAGCAAGCCACCTAATATCTATAAAAACCTTAAGTCTCTCATCCTCTCAATCACTTTAGAATCATATCTAAAATCTCTCAAACTTGCTCTTAGAAACAGAAGAAGAAGGAACAAAATACATAAAGAAAAAGACACAAAGTCAAATGACCTTAAACCTTTGATGTCGTTCGTTGCTCCGGTCACCTTCTTCGGCAAGGTAGTTTGCTGAAACTCCACAGTTGCTTCAATAGTGCATACTACCATGTAGAGTTTTGAACGCGCATGAGGGAAATTCTTCAGAGTTTGTTTCAAACTCTTCCTCTCACTTGGTGTTGGTTTAGGCCCTCTCATTTGGGCCCATTCGTTTTTTTGTTTTTGCACCACCAGGGTGCTTTCTGCACCCCCTAGGCAGGCTAAAAATTAATGGGTCATAGCCCTTGGGCCCTACGCCCTTTAACTCTTTGCAGACCCTAGTTCTATTCTGCACCTCCCTGGTTTTTTTTATTTTTATTTTATTCTTTTCTTTTTATTTATTCACTTAACATTTTTAATCACATTATTTTATTTTATTTTCACACTTTGATTAGATTCTATTTAATGTAATTGCTTTATTATTTTTATTTATTTCTTGTTTACTTTTGTTTTTTTTTTTACCTTTTGTGATCATTTGGTTGATGAAGTCTTCACTATCATTGATTAGCGATCCCTAGGTTGATTGAACCTTCAATACTTCAAATATGTTGATGAATGATCTTTGGATCATTCTTGACACTTTGAGGTGTTGATAGGTTACCTTGGGTTGATCATATTTTTGAATCTCTTGACGACAGATGAGACCTTTATGTTGACTTGAGCTTGCTTTCCATTTTTTATTGTGTTGCATTGTTTCAAGAGGCTAACTTTGTGTTATACCTCTAACATTCCTAGCATATACATTGTTATTGATCGGCCTCAAAAGAGGTGTGACTTCTACATAAATCCACTTACGATTGCTTAACATAACATTAAATTATCCCGATTCGATAATATTGATCACTAACCCTTTCGTCACTAACCATTGACTTGTTGACTTTATCTTATTGTTATTTAATTCTCGTCAATTTAGTTTATTGTTATTGCTTTCAAGCACTTTACTTTTATGTCCATTATCATTTGTTCATTCCATACATCCTTTACTTTATGCCTTTATTTCTTGTCATATCTTTATTACATTGCATAAACTAAATAGAAAAAATATGAAGAAATATAACTGTAAGACCCTAATTTTGACCCTACGATCCCTCATGGCATCATATCATTGCTCATTGTATTGCCTCAAGGATCATAACACGTTTGGCTCCTTAACCCTAGGGGTGGGACTTGTGTGAGTGGTTTGAGACCACCAAGCATGCTTGTATTGTATATTATTACTTTCCTTATTTTGATTACTAACCAAAAGCACAAAAATATGTCACTAACCCTTTTTATTTTGAAGCTCAAGTGATCATGTACTCCCATGCTCCTAGGAGGATCCTAAGCTCAATGAAGTGGCTAGATGAAGATGAGAAAAGGCATGACAATGGTCCAAAAATCCCCTAATCATCATATATGCCTCCCAAGTATATCAATTTACCATTTTGATCAAGGTAACCCAAAGGGCTTGAGGATTGTTTCCCAAGGAAACCCTAATTCAACTGTGCTTTGACTGTGCCTTGCTCATGAAACAATCTCAACCTATGACCAAATTAAATCAAGGTAAGTTATTTCATTCATTATTTTATTCATATATGAGCCTATTTGAGGATCCTCAATCATTCATTCATCAAGATTTGAAGTTTGACCTTGTGAAGTTGACCAGTCAAGTCATCTAACTAAACTAAAGATCACTGAGACACAACTTGTGATGTGTTTGTCAAATGAATATGACCCCAAGATCAAAAATGTTCTTAAGAACCATATGAACAACTTTCAGTTTCATAAAAAAATCATTTGAAACTTGGAAGGTCATCATTCATTTCAAAACATTATAGGTCATTTTGACTGAAACCCTAATTTTGGGTCAACTTCCCAAGGACCTAACTTCCTTAATTTTTGTGATTTTGAGGTTAGAACAATTGCATTGGAACGTTTAAGATGTCTAATTCAAATGTTATGTTAGACAAAATTTCATAATCCTAAAAGAAATACATGTGATAATACAAAATATTATAGGTCACTTTGGACCTAAGTCATTGAATTTGAAAAATACCCAACTTCAAGTGCCCATAACTTTCTCATGAAAAATCCAAATGATGCAAATTTTAAGTCTAAATTTATCATATTGAAGAGATATACAACTTTAATGTTGGAGGTTTTTCCATTTGAGGCATGCATCATTGAAACAGAGGGGCTTGAAGATGCTTGCTTTTGGCAAAAATTTCAAAGGAGAACCTAGACATGTTTTGTACCCAAACCTTCACAGCCAGTTTTCATAAACATCCAATTGCCAAATGAATTTTTTCCCAACATGACTATTGTTCCTTATTTCAAGGGTGTTCCAACCATTACTCACATTAATTTTTTGGACTTTCCATGAGTGAGTTTCAAAGAACTTTATGTTTATGTTCATTTTTGCATTTCACTTTGTAACTTCATATGAAAGCTTGTGCGGCCCCTTGTACACGTCCAATTCACTTCCATTTGATCTCAGCATGGATTTCATTCATTCTTGGGCCTTACATGCGCCTGTACAGGCCCATGCAAGGAGGATTCAAACTTCATGCACACGAGGGAAGCATTGCCTTGCATCACATTCCAGCTATAAATAAGAGTGCATTCTCATTCAAATGGTAACCAAGTGGAGATCTAAAGTGCTGCTGAATTGAAAACCAAACCCTCACTAAAGGAATTTCCAGTTTTCTCTTTCACTTTCAAGCTTGACTTGTTGACTTGTAATCTTCATTTCTCTTCTGTTTGGCATTGGTTGATGATGATTTGATTCACATTTGATCATTTGTGCTTGATGCTTTATTTCTCTTTCCATCCATTTCAGCTTCATCCCATTTCTTTTTATTTTTGGCCAATGAGTTAAAGTCTTATGGTTAGTCTTGACAAATGAGAGGTTTAACCTTCTTTGATCCAAATCAAACTCAACTTGATCCAAGATCAAGTGAGTTGCTTTATGTCCAAGATAGGTTGCTTCTTGGTCAAGCAAAAAACCTAAAGTCCATACAAGGCCTTTCTCTTTTCTTTTGGCATGGAAAGTTTTTGGAGCTTGGCTTACTAGTCATGATCTCTAACTTGTGTTTATTTGCCCATAGTTTTATTGAACGGCCTCAGATAGGTGTGACTACTACATTAGTCCACTTACGATTGCTTAATATAGTGCTACATTGTCTTATGACAAACTAACATAACCATACTAATTACTAACTTTAATTTGAGCATTTAATTTCTTGCCCTTTACTTTTATGCACTTTACTTCTTGCTCATTTATTCATATTGCTTTTCATTTTGCTCACTTGAGCACATATTTTATGTTTATGTCATTTTCCTTTTGCTCATTTGAGCCCATTATTGTATATAAATATATTGTTGTCTTGTGTTTGTTTTGTCTTTGTTTTGTGTGAGCCTAATGCAAAAAGGAGAAAGGACTTAGAATTAGGACATACCCATGCTTAAAGGAGTTCAAGAGCAACTAGGCCTCATGCCTTTAGAATGCTAAACTTGTTGAAGAGCAATTAGGCCTCATGCCTTTAGAATGCTAAATTTCAAAGTTGACTTTAAAGGACTTCTAATCTAAACTTATTCTTTGTCCATTCCCCTTATTGTGTTGTGAACTTTTTGATGTTTGCTCTTATGTGATAGGGATTCATGTAGCGGGGTATTTGTTACCTTTAGATTTATTGACTAAATCAAAAGTAAATCATACAATTTGAGTCGCCACCGCACTTCTATTTATCCAAAGGAAATGTTAGAAAGCGAACAAAAATCGAGAAGTTTTATCAAATCAAAAACTAATAAAAATGTCAGAGATCTGGGTAAGGGGGTTGGTTATGCAATGGGAAGGTTTTAAGCACCCAAAACATCCTTAGTACTCTACGGGAGCCATTTTTGCAAAGTTGTATGGTAGGTTGGTATTTGTGAAAATATTTGTGCAAACGTGACTGGGGAGATAAGAAAAGAATATACAAATTATTTATAATTTTGTTGTTTGAATGGATAAACCCATTGCCTACGTACCATCACAAAGGTAGGATCAAAACCTCGTAGTTCGAGGTAAAAATCTCAAAAAGATATGGGTGAATTGATTTGTCAAAAGCCTTAAGGTCTTTTGTTATCAAAGGGAGAAAACTCAACCTAAACCAACAATCCACCATGTGAGGAGAGCATCGACATACTAGTGAGGTGTTGGTGTAAGCCCTAGAGGCCAATACTTTTGGTACTTGTATCGAATAATAAAAGGCTTTTCTTTATTACGTTTGTTTAATAAAGTCCCTAGAATAGCTAGTCCGTTTAATGTATTAAGTGTGACTTAATCATGAGAACACATTAAACATAAGGACACTATTCTTAAAGTATCCGTAGTCGAGCTTTAGTGTGAAGTGGGATAACATTAAAGCATTAAGACTATTATGTTTGTAGACTGATGATCACATCTCATGGATCATGGATAAAGAGTTATCAAGTCATAAACATAGGTATGAATATTAGGAGTAATATTTATACCGGATTGACCCGCTATGAGAATATTATATAGAAAGTTATGCAAAGTGTCATAAGTTATTCTCATGGTGATAATAGTGTATTCCACTCTTCGACCTGAAACCACTATGGACCCTAGATGTAGAGTCGAGTGCTTTATTGCTGATCCAACATTGTCCGTAACTGGATAACCATAAAGACAGTTGATGGGTACTCCACGAAGCATGCTGAGGGACATGAGTGACCTAGATGGAATTTGCCCATCCTGCATAACAGGATAAATGTCTATGGGCCCAATATTGAACTGGACAAGGATGACACGGTCTATGCCTTGTGTTCAATATAGACATAAGGGCAAAAGGGTAATTGTACACATAATTATTATCACAGGAGGTTTTGTCAGATCACATGACATTTTCGTGTCTTGGGTAGCAGTGATGTGTTGCTAGATACCGCTCACTGTTTATTATGTTAAATGTGTGATTTAATATAATTGCCAACGTCACGAAAACCTACAGGGTCACACACAAAGGACGGATTGATGAGAGATAGAGTAACTAAGGAATATCGTAAGGTACGGTGCCCTTAAGTGAATTATAGAACATCGTAAGGTACGGTGTACTTGAGTAGAATACGAAATATGGTAAGGTACCATGGGCTTAAGTGATTTTGGGCATATTATAAGATATGGGCCAAAATACACTTAAGTCGGCTTTTTAGCTTGAAGCCCACACAAGTGGTTCTATAAATAGAACCCTTGTGCAGAAGCATAAAATTGCGGTTGCATTATTTTCGTTTTCTCTCACTCTCTCTCTCTCTCACTCAAAGCCTTCATTCGTACCAGCTAGCACTGAGATTGAAGGAACCCGTTCGTGTGGACTGAGTAGAGACGTTGTCATCATTCAACGTTCGTGATCGCTTCGTGGATCTGCATCAAAGGTTTTGATTGTCACAAGAGATCTGCACCAAAGGTTTCAACCGTCACAAGAGGTAAATATTCTATCACTGATCATGACCATTCGTAAGGATCTCTAAAGGAGAAAATTTTAATTTCCGCTGCGTTTTGGACCGCAATTCTCCTTCAGTGGTATCAGAGCCACTTACGAAACCATGACTCGGATAGCTGTTTATTTTCTGTATTAATATGATTAAAAGACAGAAAGAATCAATTAATTAAACGAGTAATTAAATTTGGCATCATGAGTGTACGAGTTGGATGATTGATGTTGACTATGCTTCGGTACCGACATTAGTATGGTGAAGCAGCGATACATCGATCGTCCATATGTTACGCAATTGAGACCGATCAACTTATATATGATATAAGTAATCTTAATGCAAAGTACGATATATGTGATATACTGTTTCTGTTTCGTTCATTCAAACACTAAATGGTTGTTTTCCTTTGAGCGATCAATGGTCATTTGCTTCGGAATCCGACATTAGTATGGTGAAGCAATGACTTGTTGATCAATCATATTGAATCAACAATCGAGGTGTGTTTGACGGTCTGAAATTAGCGCATTAGGGTTGGTGACGGCGCAAGGGTTGTGCCGTCAAGGAGTTGTGAATTTAGGGCTTTTGGAAGAGGTCTGTAGACTGTTTCAAAGTTCCGTTATTTTGGCCGTGTGACGTTCGTCACGAGCTTGTGACGAGCGTAACAAATTGGCTGTGACGGTCGTAACGTGCCCTGTGACGGTCGTCACACTCACATGGCCTGTGACGGTCGTAACGTGTTTTGTGACGGTCGTCACACTCACATGGCCTGTGACGGTCGTAACATGCCTGTGACGGTCGTCACACTCACAAGGTCAGAATTTTGGGGTTTCTGTTTTGTGACTACGCAAGGGTTGTGTTGATGCAAAACAATGTCCATTTCAAATGAATTGTTCATTAAAAAATTTGGACAGGGGCGCTGCCCCTCCAACCCCGCAAGGGGCGCTGCCCCCTTGACCCCCGACTAACTCTGTGTAGTGTGATCGGTCGCCGAAATTTAATTTGGTTTTAATTAATTAAAGGAATTAAAAATTAATAATAATAATAATGTGTTTGTTATTATTGCCTTGTTGTGATCAGTTATGGCCTTAGTTGTCCTTTATTTTGTTTTGGGTTTTAAATACGACCTGCGTGTCGTGCCTCTCCTTTTAATCTCTTAATGTAACTTCTTTTCTCATCTCAATCCCTCGTATGTAAAACGAGTTTTTTCTGGAATGTAATGTTATGAAGAAAGAGAAGAAGACAATGTTATGAAGAAAGAGAAGGTTTCAATATCAAAGGAGGACAATCTTGAAGATCTTGCTTGGAGAAGCTTAGAGAAGAATTCAATATTAAAGGAGGACAACCTTGAAGATATTGCTTGGAGAAGCTTAGATCGTTATTAGGTTAGCTTAGGTTCTCTCATTGGCTTGGGAGAACAATTGCGCTAGGGGCCATAACTGTTTCATTGTGTATGTATGTTGATGCATGTGTATGTATGTTGATGCATGTGAGAGACGATTTATATGATAAATAAGCCGGTGAGATCAGAACAATTGCAATTCCCTCAAACTAAAATATTAAGTTTATGCTTTCCAAGTTTTAACACTCATCAAGACTAGTAATGCATAATGTAGGTTTCGCCTACGCGAGGTGCATGATCTATATATTAGTAAGGTGCGATGGGATAATTGTAATATCCAACTGTTAAAACAATGGGTCAAACTTAACTAAACAAATTATAATAAGATTATATATATGTTTAGAAGCAAGAGTTGGGAATGATCCATATGATGGATTGGAATAAGGAGTTATTCACCCAACTGAAATTTTCGAGAGTTGTATGAGATACAATTGGAAGGAGTTCCTACCTAAATAACCTAGTTTTGTGTAATCCGCCTACGCGGACTTAGAACGAAGTGAAATATGGATCTCGACCCACTAGAAAATCTTCCAACGGGATTTTCCGAAACAAATGATGAGGGTCATTTATTTTGAGTAAAATAGTGGGAGCATATTTAATTAAAGGCCTAATTAAATATGTCAATGATACTTATATTTTCATTAATCCTTGTGTAGATTACCATGACAACAAACACCTCTAACGACATATTGCGATCAAACCTGAGGATTGTCCTCAAACATGATAAAGGGAAAGGCAAGGAAGTTGCCAAACCCAAACCCACTAGTACTATTTTAAAGCCTAGTGGAGACATAGAAAAGAAAGGCACCTGCTTCCATTGCGGTAAGACCGGACACTGGAAGAGGAACTGCCCAAAGTACTTGGAAGATAGGAAGTATGGAGTAGAGACTCCAACTTTAGGTATTTTTGTTATTGAAATTAATTTATCTACTTCTGCATCATGGGTATTAGATATTGGATGCGGTTCTCACATTTGTACAAATGTGCAAGAACTAAAAGGGAGTAGAAAATTGGCAAAAGGTGAAATTGACCTACGAGTTGGTAATGGAGCAAAGGTTGCTGCCTTTGCCGTAGGAATTTATGAATTGACTTTACCTAGTGGTTTAATAATTCAGTTAGAGAACTGTTATTATGTACCAGCAATTAGCAGGAATATTATTTCCGTTTCTTGTTTGGACAAGTTCGGTTTTTCATTCATAATAAAGAACAATTGTTGTTCAATTTATTTGAATGATATATTCTATGCTACTGCACAAATGAACAATGGACTATATGTCCTTGATCTTGAAAGGCCTATTTATAACATTAATACTAAAAGGATGAAACCTAATGAGTTAAATCCAACTTACCTTTGGCATTGTCGATTAGGCCACATAAATGAGAAACGCATTTCCAAACTCCATAAAGATGGACTGTTGGACTCTTTTGATTATGAATCATATGAGACATGCAGATCTTGTTTAATTGAAAAGATGACAAAGTCTCCATTCACAAGAAAAGGTGAAAGAGCTAATGATCTTTTGGCCCTCATACATACTGATGTATGTGGTCCACTGAACATACCAGCCAGAGGAGGTTTTTAGTACTTCATCACATTCACTGATGATTTCAGTAGATATGGTTATGTCTATTTAATGAAACACAAATCAGAGTCCTTTGAAAAGTTCAAAGAATTCAAGAATGAAGTACAAAACCAACTAGGTAAGAATATTAAAGCTCTTCGATCAGATCGAGGTGGTGAATATTTAAGCATAGAGTTTGATGACCATCTGAAAGAGTGTGGGATCCTATCCCAACTCACTCCTCCTGGAACACCCCAATGGAATGGTGTGTCTGAGAGAAGAAATAGAACCCTGTTGGACATGGTCCGATCCATGATGAGTCACGCCGATCTTCCAAACTCCTTTTGGGGACATGCGCTATTGACAACAACTTACACACTTAACCGTGTTCCATCCAAAAAGGTTGAGAAGACACCATATGAGATATGGAGTGGTAAGAAACCACATATATCTTACATAAAGATTTGGGGTTGCGAGGTTTATGTGAAACGACAAATTTCAACTAAGATTGAACCCAAAATCTGACAAATGCTTATTTGTGGGGTATCCTAAAGAAACAAGAGGGTATTACTTCTACAATCCTTCTGAGGGCAAAGTGTTTGTCGCTCAAACTGGAGTTTTCCTAGAAAAGGATTTTATTTCCAAAGGAACCAGTGGGAGGAAAGTATAGCTTGAAGAAATTCAAGAATCACAAAGCATCGACACACCTATGGAGAAATTGGAGCAGGAAACACAAGTAGTTGTGTAAGAGCAACCTGCTCAAGTTGAACAAGACCAGCGTAGGTCAGGCAGGATACGTCACCTACCTGAGATATATGGATCAAGGTGATGTATTACTCATGGATCAATGGTTATGTGTTTTGCTGAAATGGTGGCGCTGTGAGCTTGAAAAGTTCAAAGCAAGATAAAATTGTTGATTCTACAACCGAGGCCGAGTATATTGTTGCCTCAAATGCAGAAAAGGGAGTTGTTTGGATCAAAAAGTTCATTAGTGAACTTGGCATAATCCCTAGAATTGTGGATCCCATTGGTCTCTATTATGATAACAATGGTGCTATCGCACAAGCTAAGGAGCCTAGATCTCACCGACGATCCAAACACATACTCAGGCGTTATCATCTCATTCGAGAGATAATAGATAGAGGAGATGTGAAAATATGTAAAGTACCTACACTTGACAATATAGCTGACCCACTGACAAAGCCTCTTGCGCAGCAGAAGCATGATGGCCATACTAGATCAATGGGCATACGGGGTGTGCCTGATTGGCTCTAGTGCTAGTGGGAGATTGTTGGTGTAAGCCCTAGAGGCCAATACTTTTGGTACTTGTATCGAATAATAAAAGGCTTTTCTTTATTACGTTTGTTTAATAAAGTCCCTAGAATAGCTAGTCCGTTTAATAAAAGACACTTTATCCACGACCATTTGGGGATACTTTTGATATCAGTGTTAAGGCTATTCGGGGGGGGGGGGGGGGGGGGGGGTCAACAAGAAAAAACATTTTTACTTTGGGACTTTTCTTTATAATCAACACACCTTTGTAAGAGACACACCACATACTCACCAAAAACCATAAGGTGATAGGTGTGTGGGCTCTCCCACTTAAAATATTAAAGTATCCATATTTCTAACCAATGTGGGACTTCCTCACACTACTCACACCTATTTTTCTCAATAATAATCACGTCGTTAATATCTACATATGGTCAGAGACGAAGCCAGAATTCTTAATTAGTGGGGAAAACATATACATATATTTGTAGCATAAAATTTTAAATTATATATATATATATATATTATTATATATATATATAATATATATATAATATTATATATATATTATATATATATATATATATATATATATATAAATGAAATAATTTAGAATTAAAAGCATGTATACAATAGTATTAGATAAGAGTGTATGATATAAGACACAAATTTCAAACTAACCATTTATAATATATGATATATATTAGGATATGATGACACTGTATTAAGATAGTTTAAAATTTAGTGGGGGTATAGACCCACACTTTGGAGTGAATAGTTCCGTCCCTGCATATGATGCAATGTCTCTCAGCTAGCAGTTAGAGTGCAAATATTGGTGCATGGAGTATGGGTGCAATTTTGATTAATTTGTGACGTGAAAAATATGTCATAAAGTTCAATATGTGTCAGAATTTTACCACGTGATTCCCATTTCGCAGTTTTTTAATAGAAAAGATAAAATGATGAATAATTAATAAAATAAAAATTTACTAATTAATAAACTTTTTCAAATAATAAATATAAATATGAAAATAATAGAAAAATTCAATTAAAAATGATTAAAAAGTAAAATAATAATTATAAATATAAAAATTAATATTATTAAAAAGTAAAAGAATAATAAAAAATAAATCATCGACATCGACCTCATCTTCTTCTTCTTCCTTCTCATTTACCACTTCATGACCACCCATTGTTCCAAATCCACAATTTCCACCAAACCTTTGATTTTCACCCATTGTAACATATGTTTGGTTTGTTTGTGAGAACATATATTGTCACATTTGCTCCTTCATCTCAATTTATCTCTTCTTCGTTTCCTCCAATTTTGCCTTTAGCATCGTCTCATGTGCTGCCTTCTCGTGTCTCGTCTTAGTTAGAGCTATTTGTCTCATTGTTTCCATCCTTTTGGGTATCAATTTTGGTGGACGTGATGATCCTTCCCCATCTGCAATTCTCGTAAATAAATTTCTATTTCATTTTCTATAGTTGACGACCATAGATCCAAACCTATAATAGTACCTATTATCTCCTTTTTTGCCAACTGCTAAACCTGAAATGTAAAGGTCGACAATTGGATCAATCGGATTAGAACCCCTCGAAATATACTCAGGATGTTCTGGTAGAAATATTATGAGTTGTCTCTGATACTCCTCCAACACATACATAAAAAATTAAATTAAATAAAGTAGAAATAGTTTAGTTTTATACAAGAATTAAATAAAATAATGAAATATAAACAACTTACTTGAGTTATTCTAGAACACACGTCAACATACTCCCCTGATTTTTTAGTATGATTCTTCGCATGAAGTTCATTAAATCGTGGGGTTCCCCATTATCCTTAGTCTAATTAATAAAATTAACTTTAATTAAAAATATAAATTAAATCAAAATATAAATTTAAAAAGTAGTACTTATAATTACCATCTGTCGAGCATGTTCGGCGGCACAAATACTTCCTCATGTATTAAGGCAACTCCACTTCAGATGCTCTCAATTTCTTTACCCTTTAAGACAATGACCTAAGATGTAGTTATTCACACCCATTTGTATTTATTGATTAATGTTGATGAAGTTCAACCTTACTAGTCCTCTCCTGAAAGAATTATCAAGGAAAAATTCTCCAAGATGAGTGAAAAATGGATGTTTACATAGCATAACAAATGTTTCATAAATTGGTTTAATGAAAGAGTTTATAAAGATATGGGTGAATCAGAGACAAATAAATGGATGTCATATATGCATAATTTTAATATAATAACTTGGAGTACATATCACACTAGTAAATTTTCATTCTATACAAAATCTAAGGATGCTCATTGTATCATGTAAAATAGTGGAGTTATGACTGATGTGGAATACATGTACTTCTTTATTTCCAAATATAAGAATTTTGTAATGGCATCTAGACTGTACTTTGGGATCATTGAGGATATTTGGGAGACTGATTATATTATATTTAAAGTGTTATTATTTAACTACAAGTGGATTGACAACAACATTGGTGTACAATCTGATTAATTATGATTCACTTGAAATAACTTTCTAACAATAGATGGTCAATTGTTCTACAAGAAAAATATATTCCCGGTAGTGATGAGAATTAAGATTTAACTCTTGATATTTATGAGACTCCTTCTTTCGCAACAAACGTGCATATCTCATATGAAGAAAATGATTCATATGATGTGCATACTTTTTACTCTGATCATCAAGAAGGGATATGAAAAAAACTAACGAGTATTTTATATGACTTAGTGATAATCTAATATATATATATATATATATATATATATATATATATATATATATTAAGATTAAATGATTAATATTTTTGTTACTAAAGGTTTAATAATGTTGTTGTGCTATTCTAATTGTTTCCATATGTTGTTCAAATTGTATGTGTTTAACAACCGGATACTATTCACAAATGAAGACTTTAGGTCGTTTGTTCAAGAATTTTCACTTTGGATTTTTGCCTTAGTTGTGGTTAATAATTTATATATGTTTAAGTTTTGTTGTAAAAAGAGAACGTACATTGTGCTATTTTTTTTTCAATTTAGGTTAAGTTTAAGTTCTATTATGTTACAAAAAAAATCCATTATTCATTGTTTCAAAATAATTTAGGTTCGATTCTAATTTCAAAAAATACAAGTTAAAATGAAAATTTTGTTTAAAAAATAAATAAACAAGGGTTTTACCATCGGTTGTTACCTAAAATCGAGGTAAAAAGACTCAATATATTCCCTCGATTCTGAAATCAAAATTGAAAAAAAAATAATGTTAATTTTGGAGATCGAACTCATAATCATTCTCCTATTTCTCTTTGGTTGGCAAAACATCCAAGGAAAAAACGACGCATTTTTCATAACACACTTATTTACCTTGTCTAAAAAATTGAGATAAAATATTCTTAACAATCGACACGGTATCACATATTTGTAGGAGTGTTACTAACTACTGACGTGGGATCACATGATTATATAATGAAATATATTTTCCATTTTGATGTTTTGAGTTTCGTTACAATATTTTGTTTTAAAATTGTTGATATGTTTCATTGATAAATATATTGATGTTTATTTTCTTCTTGTCAAAGTCATAAAAGAAGTCTGAATCGCTTTGGGAAAGAAGTCATAAAAGAAGTACGAATCTCTTTGGTAAATATCTTTAGAAAAGTGTTTAAGAAAAATACAAAATTGATTATGCTTCTAAATAAAACAAGTATTAGTTTTTGATTATATTTTAGAACAATGAAAACTAGAGTAAATAGTGTTGGAAGATTTTTTTTAATTAAATAAAAGAAAAAACATACATTGTTCATATAGTTTAAAAAAAAATAACGAATCAACACAAAATGCATTCAATAAAATATGGCCAAAACTCTGTTCCATTGTTGTACAACTTTATTATTATTATTATTATTATTATTATTTTTATTTATTATTATTATTATTATTATTATTATTATTATTACTATTATTATTATTATTATTATTAATATTATTAATAATAATAATAATAATAATAATATTATTATTATTATTATTATTATTATTATTATTATTATTATTATTATTATTATTATTATTATTATTAGGGTTCATAATAATTACATAAAGAGCACAACAACAAAAGTTATGCACAAAAATTGTTGGTGTCCCTATAAGAGTTAATCAACAATTTTATTATGGAAGAGCATATAATAAAATATTACCAATTAATTTTTCATTACAGAAGAGTTCTAATATTTTTATTTAATATTAATTTATACAGTAACTCTTTTATATTTGGGTTTTTGGTCACACATTTACTCTTTTTTTCAAAGAGAGAGCATGGTTGAAATTTTTAGATCAATTTAAAAATAATTAAATGAATGATTATGTATTATTTAAAAAAATAATAAATAAAATAATTATTGATATAAAAAAATTTATTTTGTATTAAAAATATATATAAGCAAGAATATAATAATTTTAATTAAATATTATATAAGTGTTTTATTTTTAAATTTTTCTTAGACCTTAACTTGTGTTAGGATGACAATGCTTGTTATCATTAGGGGTGGCAAAACGGATCGTCCGCCCCGCCCCGCCACTTAAAGCCCAACAAAAAAGAAGTGGAGTGGACATGCCCGCCAAGTTGAAATGGGCATGAAAATCTAGTCCGTCCCGTCAAGGTGGCGGGTTGGCGGACGGCGGACTTACTCACCTTATTTTATTTTATTTTATTTTTTAAAGAAATTAAAAGACTATTTTTTTTTTACATTTCAATAAGAAAACATCAAACCAACAATTAGAAAGTATAAATGACCAAAGACTAAAAACATATTACCCTTCAATCAAAAATAGAATCTTCAACAAATATTTACCTAAAATAGAAGTAGAACCATCAACAAGTATTTACCTAAAGTAGAAGTAGAATCATCAACAAGTATTAACTTTCAAGTTTCAACCAACCAAAATAAATATTTAAGTTAAACCATCAACCAACCATTAACTTTTAACCATCAAACAACCAAAGTTTAAGTTCAACGAACCAAAATCATAATAAGTATTAAGTACACCATCAAAGTTTAAATTTAACCAACCAAAACCATAATAACATTGTCTAACAAAATAAGAGTGAAGCATTCTAAAACTAAATTCTAATAATCAAGGTCAAGAATATTATATGCACTCTTAGAACAAGTTGAACCTTCTTTTTAATGGATATTACTATCGGGCTATATGCATTTTTTTTAAAATGGGTCATGAACATTTGTTAGGTAGTTTTTTTTTCAATTTTTTTTAACGGGCTAACGGACCAACCCCGCCCCATTATGTATTCCACCAACGACATTTTTGTTTTGGCGGGGCTGACGAAACGTGTATATGGACTCAAAATCCAAATCCAACCCACTATTTTTTGGCGGGTGCGCGAGGCGTCTCAGTGGGTCCCGGTCCATTTTGCCACCCCTACCATCATATGCATATTTTTAAAAAATGATCCCAAACACACAAAAACGTCTAAGAATAATTTTTGGTAAGACTTCGTTAACATTTTTTGAAGCATAATAAACACTCATATTCTCCTTCATTAACATTAATTGTATATTATCATCAAAAATAGAGAATTGACACAATGTAATCAAAGGAACAATTTTTTTTTGGACAAACACTATCATTCATTCAAAAGTTATCAAACTTGAAAGCAGTGACAACAATGTTTGCAAATCTTAGGTGACAACTTAGTCATATATGGCCGGCCTAATCATACACAGATATTCTGTTTTAATTTAAAAAATGAGTCTAAATTTTTTTTTAAAAGTAAAATTTTAACAATTGAAAAGAACACACAAAATTATCATTCTTAATGTGTACACTATTAAGATTATTATTTTTAATATGCACAATATCAAAAATTAATACATAATCATTTTTATTTGAAACTTGTGGTTCTTTGATTAAAAAGATTTCAAGAGCTCTTTCTGTGATTGATCAATTACAAAATATCAAATACTATAAAAAAATATACAATATTTTAAAAAGTTCATAGATTTTATTGTTGAATTATAAAATAAACAAACATTCATATTAAAATGTGTGGTACTTTATAGTGGTATTTTTTTTAAAAAAAATTGATAGACATACATTTTTATATGATAATATGTAAATATATATTGTGCGGGTATGCGGCGGATTGAGTACTAAGGTACTCGTATCCGCACCCATACCCGCTTTTAGTGCGTATTTAGGTGTGCCCATGCCCGAGTCCATTTTAGAGGTTTTTACCTTACCCGTTATGCGTATTTTTTGGATATCCAGTGGATATGAACCAAATTGTCATCTCTATCTATCATACTACCTTCAGAAATCAGAATACATAACATCACACCACCAACAAATATTCGTTACCACCTATCGAGATTTCATTCCTATAGATGAAAATTATTCTAATTTTTTTCAATCTCTTTTAAGTCCAGTTAACCACATCATAAACATAAGTTTCATCACGTGTAACAAGTTACACTTAAAATTTATTAAGATGACACTAAGATCTCTTTAAATTTTAAACTATACATTTTTCATTAAACTAAATTTTAAATATACATCTCATTGAATGATTAATGTTCTGATCTGAAACCAGGAATGAAGAGACACGGTAAAAAAACACTAATTAACCACATGAAAAATACGTCACAAATCATAATATCACGTTGCAACATCCAAATTAGCGACGTGCGTAAACACGCAGCACGAGAGCAAGTCATAACTCAGTTGCTACGTGAAAAAGAGGTCAAAATTATGTCATGTGAAAAACACGTCGCAAACCTTTACAATATGATATTCACGTCGCTAATATCTACATAGGGTACAACGTCTCTCAGCTAGCAGCTAGAGTGTATATATAGGTGCAGGGAGTAGGGATGCAGTTTTGACTAATTTGTGACGTGAAAAACATGCCACGAAGTTGAATATGTGCTAGAATTTTGCCAAGTGATTCCCATTTCGCTGTTTTTTTAATAAAAAAACAAAATGATGAATAATTAATAAAATACAAAAATGATTAAAAAGTAAAATAATAATTATAAATACGATAATTAATATTATTAAAAAGTAAAAGAACAATAGAAACACAATCATCGACATCTATCTCATATTCTTCTTCTTCACCCTCCTCCTCATTTACCGCTCCTTGGCCACCAACTGTTCCAAATCTGTCATTTCCACCAAATCCTCGAGTTTCAACCATTGTACCATATGTTTGATTAGTTTTTGAGAATATATATTGTAGTATTTGCTCCTTCATCTCAATTTGTCTCTTCTTCATTTCCTCAAATTTGGTCTTTAGCGCCTTCTCACGTCTCGCCTCAGTTAGAGCTAATTGTCTCATTGTTTTCATCATTTTGAGTGTCAATTTGGGTGGACGTGACGATCCTTCCCCATCTGTAATTCTTGTAAATAATTTTTTATCCCATTTTCTTGCAAGATAATTCTTTAGTGGAAGAGGTAATCCTTCAAATGGCGACAGATCAAGCTAATTCTTTACTAATTATGCTGCCTTCAGAAGAGGAAATATATAATGCCACTTTCAGGTTGAAGAAGGACAATGATGTCAGTCCAGATGGTTTTGGCCCTCTATTTTATCAAGTGTATTGGAAAGTGTGTTAGAACAAGATTTGTTCATGCCCTTAAAAGGCTTTTATGATAACAAAGTATTTAAAGAACAATAGGGTTTACTAATGGTTATTCTAGTGTGCAGGATCAAAAGATATTAACCTTGATATAAATCAAGTTAATCACTCAGAAGAACCATTAAAGGTAAGAAAAGTTGTTCTTCATCTGAAGGATAAGAACCAAGCTTTCAGACTCTAAAGTTGTTCTTGCTGGGTGCTTGAGCAACGAAGTATCTTCTTGGATAGATTGAGCACTGAAGTCCCATGCTTACAAGCAAAGTAAGGAAGTCTCAATCAGTGTGAATGAGCATTGAAGTCTCATGCTTGCAAGCAAAGCAGGAAGTCCTAAACGGGTTGTTCAGGCATTGAAGTCTCATGCATGAAGGCAGAGAAGAAAGTCTTGATCAGTCTGATTGAGTATTGAAGTCTCATACTTGTGGGAAGAACATGAAGTCTTGAACGGGTTGTTCAGGAATTGAAGTCTCATGCTTGAGGGAAAAGCAGGAAGTCTTGAGTTGCTGACTTAAGCAATTGTAATCAGTTTGATTATAGTTAAAAGCTCTTGTGATGCAAGGAAACTGGACTACTCTCAGTTGAGAGCAACCATGATAAATTGTGTGTCTATTTATTTACTTCTGCATTTATATTTTGTTGTGCAAACAAACTCTACAGTCAAACTCTGATCTAATTCAGCCTCTTACTTGTATCAAAATCTAAGCTTGACACCTTAGGTTCTGAAATAGGGTTAAGAAAAGGAAGTAGACTTCTCACTGTTATTACTCACTCTAATATCAGACTTTGAATGCGTTTTAGAATCTGATGTTCCGGAATCAGAAGTGAAAAGAGTTTTTTAGGCATACCGAATTTAACCCCATTCTTTTGTATTTTTCTCACCTTCAAAGTGATCAAAGATGATGTAATTAAAGCAACAATGCAATTCTTCAAAGATGGTTGGATTCTCCCAAATTATAATTCAAACATTGTGGTCCTTATTCCTAAGACTCAAAGGAAGAATACATTGATTAGTATAGGCCCAAAGGTTTGGCAATTTGTAAGCATAAGATTATTACAAGAAATTTAGTAGACGGGATAACACATGTGTTACCCCACATTATTTATAAGGAGAAAAAAGGTTTCATTCATTGCATTTGTCTTACTTCGGAGGTGGATAGAGGTAACATTACCATGAAGGTTGTCATAGAAAAGGCTTTTGATACTTCAAGTTGGTGACATCTGTCACTTATGGCATGTTGATGCACTATATGATGATGATTTACTCTTGGTCGGTTAATCTACTTAAAGAAGTAGAGAGTTGGTGTCGAAATTTCATCTGAAGTGTTGACATTCATAAGTGGAAATTGGTGACTGTGGCATGGAAATTATGTTGTAAGGATTATAAGGATGAGGGGCCTATGTTTCAGATCACTATCTTTACTGAATAACAGAGGCTCTCTTCAATCTCATTTGGCTATTAACATTTATAGGAAGAGAATCAATATGTAGATAAAATAACTAATTCGTAATGGGATGGATTACGTACCAATGTAACTATAGAATTCGATAGAGAAACAAACTAAAGAATTTTGATAGAGAAACAAACTAAATTTTCTTAATTTTAGAATTTCTTAGGTTTGAAATTTTGACGTTTATTCCTTTCACTTTTGTATCTATTTACTTTTTTTATCTATTTTTCTTTTATATTATAGACTTGACCCACCATTTGCTAAAAAGAACAAAATTCAACCAAAGAAACATTTTTTCTATATTTTTTTAAAAGTTGCTGAGTTTGTTTTATATCAATTCAAGATTTAAATAAGATTATTCCTAAAGACAAGTCAGGAATAAGAGTAATGAAATATTGGATAGGATAAAATTTCACATGATAACTAGGTGTGCAAGCATTGATAGAGACATACAAAGGAAAAATTGTACTTAAACCATGATGAATTGACACAACTAAAACTGTCAAACTATTAAACACGATTCTTATCAGAAAAATCTAGACATTAATTCATTATTATATTTTCCTTCGACTATCGACAAATAAAAATGATCGGAATTGTGACCACGACAAAACATTATCGGTATGTGTAGGGATATCTGCGGCCAAAATGTTATAAGATATGTATATAACGGCCGCAGTCTAAACGGTATAACATGTCATATAATGGTCGCAACATGTGTATATAACGGCCGCAACAGTATAACATGTCATATAATGGTCGCAACATGTGCATATAACAGCCACAGCCTAAACAATATAACATGTCATATAATGTGGCCAAAATAGTATCGTCATGTACATATAATCGTGGCCAAAATAGTATCGTCATGTACATATAATCGTGGCCAAACTGCTATGTGTTGATACGAGTACACATCTCCATTATAATCTAATATCGCATGGGCATATAACGACGGTCAAAACGGTTTTGCCATATACATATAACTGCAGTCAAAACGAAATCGCCATGTGTCATGTCTCTGACATCTCCATTATATCTGGTATAATATTATAACGGCGGTATATAACTGCGGCCAAAACGAAATCGCCATGAGTCTGATATCTCCATTATAATCTGGTATCATATCATGCATATAAGGATATAATGGCGGTCAAAACGATTTTGTCATGTGCATATAACGACGGTCAAAACCGTATCGTCATGTGCATATAACGGCAGTCATAAGGATATAATGATGGTCAAAACGATTTTGCCATGTGCATATAACGGCGGTCAAAACCGTATCGTCATGTGCATATAACGGCAGTCAAAACGGGAGCCTCATGCGCATATACAAATATGTACAAATACATATTTCCATTATAATATGTATTTATGACATTTATACCACTCTATATGGTATCATTTATATATATTTTAAAACCCTAAATAATAATTAAAAAAGACAATTCCTTCAACTTTGATAAACTAAATTTCATGCTCTTCTATAAATCAATACACCATGATCTAAATCATTCACTTCAAACTCAATTTTAACTACACTTATTTTACAAAGCAATGCAAAATTCTAATTAACTTTTTTCTGTTCCATTTAATTTAAGCCTGAGGTGGTGGAGAAACAATAGTTGCTGGTGGAGGTGTAAAAGTATAGCCACTCTTGGGATTGGTATTTGGCTGTGGCTCTGAATAATCCATTATTTCATTCACTTCACTCATTTTCCTATCACCATCCTAAATAAATATAAAACAATTTTTTTATTAATTTTCAGCATAACAAATCAATTATTTAGTTTGTGAAAAAAAATTAAATAACAAACTAACCATGAGTTGTTTAGAAGAATCTTCATCTTCAATTTTCTCCATCATTGCAACTCTCCCAAAACCTTAAAGTTTAAACATGCAAAAAAAAATGAAATTTCAAAAACGGATTGAAATTAAAAATAATCACAATCTTAGACACCAACCTTAAATTAGTTTAATGCGATAGTCATCTAATATTGATAGGGACACGTAGGGAGACATATATTTTTCAGAAGTATCGGTATTTTTCAGAAGTGTCGGTGTTATACAAAATAAGAAAAAGACAAAAATATAAGTGAAAAACACCTTCAGTTAGAGCTAATTGTCTCATCGTTTTCATCATTTTGAGTGTCAATTTGGGTGGACGTGACGATCCTTCCCCATCTGTAATTCTTATAAATAATTTTTATCCCATTTTCTTGCAAGATAATTCTTTAGTGGAAGAGGTAATCCTTCATATGGTGACAGATCAAGCTAATTCTTTACTAATTATGCTGCCTTCAGAAGAGGAAATATATAATGCCACTTTCAGGTTGAAGAAGGACAATGATGTCAGTCCAGATGGTTTTGGCCCTCTATTTTATCAAGCGTATTGGAAAGTGTGTTAGAACAAGATTTGTCCATGCCCTTAAAAGGTTTTTATGATAACAAAGTATTTAAAGAACAATATGGTTTACTAATGGTTATTCTAGTGTGTTGGTGTTCGCTGTGAATTTTGGCGAACAACCTCTGGTTTACCAAAACTTGTAGAATTGGGTTACTTGCAGGATCAACCACACAAATCCTAGGACATGTGCAGATCTAGATGGTCTTGAAGATGTCTAAAATCACTTTCATATCTTTCATTTCTGTTCTCCAAGTGTTTTACGTCGAAATATGTTGATTACAATGTTAAGTGGATGTAATTTTAACAAGATAAAGTAAATGGCGGAAAATAACTGACGAAATGTAAAGTGTCGAAAAGGATAAAGTGCAGAAAGATAAATGACTGGAAAACATAAAAGAGATTTGTAAAGAACTTTGAACTTTATAAAATAAACTTTGAAGGAATTGGTGTTTGTTTACACATACATTTTCCAAATATGACTCTTTTCTCTCACACGGGTACTTTGAGTGTTTTCAGGAATTTTGTATAAGTAATTCTTCACACCCTTTTTTAGATAATAACTACCCTATATATACACAAATAACATAACTGTTATTAACGACTAAATCCTAAAACTATGACACATGGCTCTCCTCCTTTCGCCAGATGCTTCCACGCGTCTTCTGCCAAACGTCACAACCTTTTAAATTCAAATTTACTTTTAAGTCGAAATGACGTCTTCCTTCAGGATTTTTGTCGAATTATCAACATACTGCAATGTTCTCCCTATCTGTCAAAAGTGCTTTTCCTAGGTGCAAACATCTTTGTCGAAATGACGAAACTTCCATTTTGTCGAAGTGTCGAACCATACTTATTAATCAAATCGTTTCAACCCATATCATCATTTGTCGAAAAAATCATTTCTTACACCAAATCTCATGGCGTCGAAAACGCACGTATACAAATTGCCCCCCAGCAAAGACGTTTCGACCGTTGTTCTGGAGAAACAGTCATTTGTTGTCAATCAGTGTTTTGATGCCATGTCATTTAATCTTCATTAAATGCAAGTCTGATAATCTCAATTTCCAATGCAGGTTCATCATTACACTTTCTCCACAATGTCACGTCTAGCCCACGTTCACAATCTACTTCCATCATTTCCTCACATCATGGTTTCTTTTCAACTTTTCCTTCGACACTTTGTATCCGGACGCTAGTTGAGCAAGATCATTCGCTTCTTGATTCTTCAACCTGGGAATGTGCCTGAAGACGACGTTGTCGAATGCTTTGAGAAGTCTATTGGCTATTACAAAGTACATGATTAAATTTTCTTTCACGCACTTATACTCTTTCGTCAACTGCTTTATTACCAGTTCGGAATCACCCATTATTTCGACTCTCGTTGCCCCCAATTTCAACAAGATTTCAAGTCCAGCGATCAAAGCTTCGTATTCTGCTTCATTATTTGAACACAGACTTTCAACTTTGTACTTGAATTTTGTTGGAATTTTTTCAGGAGAAATAATCAACATCCCAACGCCCGTTCCGTTTTTATGACTGGAACCGTCGAAGTACAGTTTCCAAGGTTCCAGTTCGACGTATTCCACGTCTTCGTTTATAGAGTGGTCCGCTATGAAATCAGCGACCACTTGTCCTTTCACTGCTTTTAAAGGCAGATATTTCAAGGAGTATTCTGTTAAAGCTAAAGCCCACTTTCCAATTCGACTATGTAAAATAGATTTAGATAACATATACTTTATTACGTCGAAATGGGAAGAAATATATACATCGACGGGTTTTATATAATGCTTTAGTTTGATACAAGAGAAATATACACACAGGCATAACTTTTCTATAATGCTATATCTAGTTTCGGCATCGTTCAGGACTCTACTGAGATAATAAATGGCCCTTTCGACGCCATTCTCATCTTCTTGACACAACATACTTCCTAATGTTTTGTCTGATGCCGAAATGTACAATCTCATATTTCTTTTTCTGCAAGGAGACATCAGGATTGGGGGATTAGCCAGGTACTCCTTGATTTTGTCGAAAGCCGCTTGCTGTTCTTGCCCCCATGCGAAGTCTTCTTTCTTTAGTCGAAGTAGAGGAGAGAAAGCTTGTGTCTTCCCACTGAGGTTGGAGATGAATCTTCTGAGAAAGTTGATTTTCCCTAGCAGAGACTGCAACCCCTTTTTGGTTGATGGCGCTTTCGCTTCCATTATGGCCTTGGCTTTATTTTCGTTTATTTCGATCCCCTTCTTATGGACCACAAAGCCTAAGAAATCACCCGCCTGCACACCAAAAGCACATTTAAGTGGGTTCATTTTCAAACCAAACTTCCTCATCCTTTCAAAGGATTGTCGAAGATGATCTATATGATTTTTTTCCTGAAACAGACTTAATCACAATGTCGTCAATATACACTTGCATGAAAGTTTCGATGAAATCATGAAAGATGGAATTCATGGCACGTTGGTAAGTCGCTCCAGCGTTCTTTAAACCAAAAGGCATTACTACCCATTCGTACGTTCCTATGGCTCCAGGACAACGGAAAGCCGTTTTAGGAACGTCTTCTTCAGCGATAAAAATTTGGTTATAGCCAGAGTATTCGTCTAGCATACTTAAGTACTCATGGCCGGCTGCAGAATCTATGAGCATTTCTGCCACTGGCATAGGATATTCATCCTTTGGGGTAGCCGAGTTTAAGTCTCGAAAATCAATACATACCCTAAGTTTGCCATTTTTCTTAATTACTGGAACAATATTTGCAATCCATTCGACATACCTGGTTGTGCGGATGAACTTGCATCTTAGAAGTCTTTCGACCTCTTCTTTTATTTTCGACAGGATTTCTGGTGCGAAGCGTCTCGGAGTCTGCTTTACTGGCTTCTTCCCTTCCATTATTGGCAACTGCATTTCGACCAGACTTCTGTCAAGACCAGGCATTTCGTCATAATCCCATGCGAAGCAATCTTTGAATTCTTTCAGCAACTGGACTATTTCGACCTTGAACTGGGGGTCCATTTTTGCGCTTATGTACGTTGGTCTATGTTCTGCCCCCGCTCCTATGTTTATCTCTTCTAAAGGATCCTGCGCCACCATCTTCTCGTTAGTTGACACTGGATCTTTTTCGAACCCCAGAGGTTCGTCGTCGTAAATGGCGTCAAGCTTTTGGTGTTGCCATCCGCCCATTTGGTTGGTGACATGATCTTCCGCAACGTCTTCTTGAGGACATTGTTTGTTGGAGTTCTCTTGGTTGGCTTCGACAGCCATATTTTTTACCTCAGCCTCAAGGGCCTCTTTTAGTTTGTTTTCGGCCATGTAAGCCGTAATCTTTTCGATCGCTGATTGTTCACTCGTCATCGTCAAATTCACTACCCCATCCCGTCGGCGCTATATGAGTGGTTCCCCATATGTAAGTTTCGCCAATCACTTCTTTATCCCACTGGAAACCATGCGTTGGATGTAGGTACATGGAGCAATAGGCATTGTCTGTCGTCTTCAAGTCGAATTCTGCCGGGCTGCAGGGAGGTATATGAGCCAGGTTTTTGTCGAAGCTTTGGCTGTTGACAGTGTTTACCTCGGTCATGAAGTAGCTTTGGTCAGCCTCGATGTTTTCGACGATTCCATCTGGCCTCCATATGGCTATCCGCTGGTGCATTGAAGAGGGTACAGCTCCTACGCCGTGAATCCATTCCCTACCAAGCAGCAGGTTGTAGTTGGCTTTCGAAGTGATGACTATGAACATTGTAGGTCTTGTTATGGTTCCTACAGTTAAGTTCACTTGGATGACTCCCATAGTTGTCCCTATCTTCCCTTCGTAATTCGACAGCACCATGTTGTGAGGCTTCGCGTCCGAATCGTCTTTTCCAATCTTCTTCAGCATGTAGTGGGGCATCAAATTCACTGACGCTCCCCCGTCCACCAGTATCTTATTCACGCCGACATTTTCCACCTTTCCTTTTATAAACAGAGGTTTCAAATGCGCTTTCATGGAGTCGTCTGGTCTTTCGAAAAAAGCGTTCTGCTCTTCGACGCATCCGTTGTTCATCACATAGTAGCAGACGGGCTTGTGTGCCATTGTTTCTTCCTCCATTTCGTCTCCTTCATCCTCAATTTCCATGACTCTATCATAGTCTCTAGGGAGAACAGAGACCACGTTGCAAATCACGTTGAAGGATGCCTCTGAGTCAGAGTTAAAAATGTCGGTTACTTCATCATCTTCCTGCATCTTCTCTTTCGACGCCACCGATTCGACAACTCTGCTAGGATTGATCTGGAGGGGAGTCTCTTTCCTGCTCCTTGTCTGACGATTGTTGCTAGATTCTGCTTCGTTTGGACCATCCATGTTCTTTTTTGCCATCTCTATTTCTGCCCTCTTCTGCCTTTGGAACCTCCTCCATTGGGACCTGGACATGGGATTTTTGCCTTTGTAATTCTCTGACGGGTATGGTCTTGGCTTGTGTTTTTCCATTTCCTTCTTGCCCTCCATCGACGCGCCTCTCTGAACCTCGAACTTTCCCCATTTCTTCTGCCCCTGGGCGTCCCTAATGGGTTGAACCCATTTGTCGTCCGTCGCTTTGTCAGATGGTTTATAGGTGTTCTGGCGTCTCTCTCCGTGCCTCCACTGGTGGTGATCACTTCTCCTTGGGTCATATCTCACTGTTCCCCAATTCTCTTTCCTTTTGGTCTTATCCACCGCTTCCAGGTTGGTTGCTGCCTTCCTGTCGAAGACTGCGCTGCAGCGTGGGCACAACATCACTTCGGTTTTCATCCTTTGGCACCTCTTGATGAATTCCATTAAGTTTTCCTCCTCTCTAGGGTACGCCAGCCTTTGGTACTCTTTCTGACGACGCTCTTCGCCCTCTTCGACCTGGTCCTTCTGAGATATTTCTACCATATTTACCCCAACATTTTGTTCGTCGGCGATGCTTAATTCGTTCATCTTCCTGATGAGCCTCTCTTCTTCGCCTTCGACGCCTTTTGGTGTCTGGTCGAACTCTTTCTCTGGGCAACAGCACCAAGATATGGTCCTGGGACCATGTTTGCAACAACATTTGTTCCAATTCCTTCTGGGGTCTTCCATTGTCCTACGCAGAATCCCACTGATCATGGGCTTCGAAGGACCGTTAGCGGCTTCCGCTTTGATTTTTGTGACCTCTTCACTGAAAGGCCCCATGGTGTTGACGCAGTTGGCGATATCACCTTTCTTTGCTTTGTTAGAATCAAGGCCTTCAGCAGCCTTGTTTTCAATCGCTGGGTCTTCAGTAACCCTCCCCTTCGTATTAGGGGCATGCTCAATTGCGTCGACTGTCTCCTCATTGTTTTCTGAAGAGGCATCTCCCCAACCGCTTGGTTGGATTGTGTTGATGTCGATCTGAGAGCTTGCCGGCGCGTTGTACTTCACAAGAAAATCATATTTCCCACTTGGCTGTCCCAAGCGGTCCCAATTCTCCTCTTGTCGAAACTCCACATTCTCGACAGCATTGTCACCGTCCTTCTTGTCGAAACCTTCAGTAGTTTCTATTCTTTTCTGGCTTGCGAGATCATCAGTAATCTCGACCATGTTGACATTTGCGTCGAAGCTTCCAGGGGCTTCCACCATTTCCAAATTGCCATCAGGAGCAACTTCGGCCTCCACCATGTTTACGACGGATGGTTCAGCGTAGTGGGCTTCGACTGCTTGCATAGGATTCGAGTCGATCTTCATCTGTTGTTTTGGTTTGTCACCAAACTTCAGCCTTCCGTCCCGGATAGCATTTTGAACGAGATCCCTGAAAAGGAAACAACGAGACGTCTTATGGCCCAGAAAATTATGGTATTTACAAAAACCTCTCTTTTTCTGTTGTTCCATAGGCGGTTCTTTAGCGCCTGGTGGTTTTATTAATTGACCATCTTTAACCAACAGATCGAAGATTTCGTCACATTTGGTAATGTCGAACGTATAAGTCCTTTTGGGGAACTTATCGTTGGTTTCGACTGGGTTTCCGTTCGACGGAGTTAGTACTTTGCACGAATAAGGTGGCCCTTGTTTTAGTTCTGCTAGGTCGATTTCTTGTTCGTCGAAGCTACTTGGTTCGTGTTCGTCGAACTCATCATCTTGGCGAACCCCTACGTAGGCTACCCTCTCTTTTTTATTCTTATTTGCCCTGAATTTTTCGTCCCTTAACCTTTCGACCTGTCTCACTCTATCCGCTAATTGTGCCATATCCCTCAGATACTGGGTATCTAGTTTCTTCCTTATAGAATAGTCTAGTCCCCCTGCGGCCATTTCGACCAACTCATGTTCTGGCACTGGGGTGAAACATCTAGCCTTTAGCAATCTGAACCTATTTAAATAATCATCTATTGGTTCGGAGTGTTTTCTCTTGACACTGGCTAATTCTTTCAGACTTATTTTTGTTTGTCCCATGTAGAATTGTTCATGGAACAGCCTTTCTAATTGGGTCCACGTGTATACTGAGTTTGCAGGCAAAGATGTAAACCAAGTAAACGCGTTTTTTGTTAAGGAACTAGGGAAATATTTTATTTTCAAATTTTCGTTACGGGCTATCTCCCCTGCCTCGATCAGGTAACGTGCCACATGTTCTATAGTGGACTCACTAGTGTCCCCTGAGAACTTTGTGAACTTAGGGACTTTCCACCTTGGTGGCAATTCTTCTTGCAGAATATATTCTGATAGTGGGGATGCGTAACTAGGCCTTTGTAAACCCATGTTCATCCCATTTTGTGCCATTATCGTTTCGACCATGGCTGCCAAATTATTTTCGACAGGCGGATTATTATACCGCATCCGTTGTTGCAATACAACATCCGCGTCCTGGCCTCTCTGGATTACTATCCTTCTAGGCTCTTGTGGAATGGGGATTTCGACACGAGGCTGTTCGACTACATCCTCTCGGTTTCTGACGTTCGTTTGAGGATTGTCTAACGGTATCTGGTTTATCGTAGGTTCTTCTTGGACCGCTACCGCTGGGTTATGAACCACTTGTTCTCTGTGTCGAGTTTGAGGGACTCCAAAGAAATCAGCAATGCGCGTCATTTGCGCTGCCAACGCTTGGTTTGTTTGAGTGGTGTTCTGTATCAGTGGATTAAACACCGCTCCCATTTGTTGCGTCAACATTTGGACCATATCATGATTACTCTCGTCCATCTGCTGTCTAATCACTTGCGCCGAATTATTTGTTATCGGCGGCACGTAAAGTGGTTGTTGATTCAGTCTACTCACGTTTCCACCATATCCTGACCCTTGTAAGGGTGAAGACACGTTGGCCATCGAGTCTGAATATATTAACGGGGAGTTATGTAAATTTGCCATCACCGAAGTTGGCATTCCGAAGGGTTGTTCCCTACCAGGCGGAGGCATGGTGAAATTCGTTACAAAAGGCCTAGAAGTGTTTCCCACAGGGGGGGTGTCCCAATGGGCATTTGTTGTGCCCTGAAGGACGAACTAGGCGCGTTTTGTGACATCGAAACCGCTGGTATCGACCCCGCTGACGAAGGTACAGCCTCTGACACAGGGACCGATCCTATATTGCCTTCTGTCGAAGGGACAGGGTTAGATACTGGGATGGATTCGTTAGGATTATTTGGCTGGTTCGCCATTTTCCTTACTCTTGTTCTTTTAGGTATTTCTACTTCGGATACGGCTAATTTACCGCTTCTCAGTCTCATACAAATGAAGGACAGATTTTGACTAGCGATTATCTAACTTTCTAAATTTTTGCACAGTCCCACTGGGCGTGCCAATTTGTTCGCTGTGAATTTTGGCGAACAACCTCTGGTTTACCAAAACTTGTAGAATTGGGTTACTTGCAGGATCAACCACACAAATCCTAGGACATGTGCAGATCTAGATGGTCTTGAAGATGTCTAAAATCACTTTCATATCTTTCATTTCTGTTCTCCAAGTGTTTTACGTCGAAATATGTTGATTACAATGTTAAGTGGATGTAATTTTAACAAGATAAAGTAAATGGCGGAAAATAACTGACGAAATGTAAAGTGTCGAAAAGGATAAAGTGCAGAAAGATAAATGACTGGAAAACATAAAAGAGATTTGTAAAGAACTTTGAACTTTATAAAATAAACTTTGAAGGAATTGGTGTTTGTTTGCACATACATTTTCCAAATATGACTCTTTTCTCTCACACGGGTACTTTGAGTGTTTTCAGGAATTTTGTATAAGTAATTCTTCACACCCTTTTTTAGATAATAACTACCCTATATATACACAAATAACATAACTGTTATTAACGACTAAATCCTAAAACTATGACACATGGCTCTCCTCCTTTCGCCAGATGCTTCCACGCGTCTTCTGCCAAACGTCACAACCTTTTAAATTCAAATTTACTTTTAAGTCGAAATGACGTCTTCCTTCAGGATTTTTGTCGAATTATCAACATACTGCAATGTTCTCCCTATCTGTCAAAAGTGCTTTTCCTAGGTGCAAACATCTTTGTCGAAATGACGAAACTTCCATTTTGTCGAAGTGTCGAACCATACTTATTAATCAAATCGTTTCAACCTGTCATACCCCAAAAATTACCCATCATTTTTCCTAAAAAAAAAAAAAAAAAAAAAAAAAAAAAAAAAGAAAAAAACGAACAAAAAAAACGAAAAAAAAAACAAAAAAAAAAAGAGAAAAAAAGAGAATTTTTTTTTTTAATTAATTAATTAATTAATTAATTAATTAAATAATTAAAATAAATAAATAAATAAAATATAACAAATTATTTTGGACTTGGGTCTCCCTCATTCCAAGCCCATTACCCACGAAATTAGTCTATAAATACTGAAGTTTCAGTAGGGGAAGTGACACTTGGAGTTTACACTGGGAGATTCACTGGAGAAAGAAGGAAGAGAAGCAAAACACTCTGAGGTTTCCTTGGAACAAAACCTTGAGGAAAAAGAAAGAAAGAGAACAGAGAAGGACGGATAGAAACTTTGGCATAGGAACCCTGCCTACCCGGAGAATTCAGAGTAAAGAAACCCTGAAGGCAGCCCATCTGCACCGAAGCCATCGCCGTCCAATTCCCGCTGCCTAACTTATTCCGATACTACAAGTGGTCAATCCCTTCAACCTTGAATTGGCAAACAGGTTTTGCGTATCTCTATTGTTTATACTTTCAATTGGCCATATCTACATATATAATGCATCATGATTAAATGTTGATATATAATTTGCTTTCGTATGGGAATTTAAATATGCCTGAATACCCTGAATGTTTGACCATGTTATTCCTGTGATAAAATGCCATAAAATTCAAAGTTCCTAACATGGGGCTGTTTTCAAATTCAAAATCCGTGGCCTTCGCTAGGCGAGGCAGAGGCGAACGAGACAGTAGCTGACTTTTTTATTTTATTTTTATGTTTTATCATAGCCATGCATTATTCATCCTATCCTATTTATTGTTATGATATTTCTCCGGTGTAATCTTCGATTGCACCCTGATTTGGTGTTCTGACATGTTTCTTTTTTTTGAGTTTCGTAAAGGTTCACATATCCCAGGAAAAGGTTATTGGCTAGGTATTCCACTTTATTTGTGGGATACCCTTGTGGAGTTTCACCCTAAATTAATTTTTAATGTATTAATTTCTAATGTATTAATTTTTTTAATATATTATTTTTAATAATTTTAATGTGGAGTTTCATCCTAATTATATAATTAATTGTAAAACTTTGCCTTTGAATAAGTGATCTTGGACCTCTCTTTGTTGCCTTACGATTACGATATTACGGTCATGTCCCACGAACGTGGGGATACCCTTAGCAAAGACCCTTCGGTTAAATCATCATAAAATAAATTATAGTCCCTCGGATGTTGCCTTCGAATGTACAACTTTGTCCCTCGATGACCCTCCGATGTTGCCTACGGTTAAATGATGATAGTCCCTTCGAATGCTAAGGTATCCTCATAACTGTTGCCTTCAATGACCAATCGATGACCCTACGATGACCCTTTTACATCCAAAGGATAAAACTACTTATTTCTCAATAATAAGGACAGTTTTACCCTCATAAGGATAGGAAATGCCCGTAAAGACCTTGGGTCGGTATAACTCTTAATTGCTGGCTCACAACTTAAAACATTTTTTTGCACCTCACACCTTTCAAAATGCCTTTAGAAAATCACCACTTGGTATACATTCATACTAGAATCATTACCGAGTTATATTTTTCTAAACAATTTTCAAAACTAAAACGGGATAACCACTTTGTATACATTCATACAAGAATCATTACAAAGTTAAATTCTCTTTTCAAAACAATTTTTCTAAACAATTCACAAACACTTTTTTTTTAGACAAAAATAATATAAGTGATCGAGCAATTAAGAGCCCATGGATAACCATGGATACAAAGGGTGCTAACACCTTCCCTTTGTATAATGTACCTCCCGAACCCAAAATCTAAATTAAGGTCTTTCCTGTTCTTTTCCACCTTTCCTTATTGGATAAAAGAAAAGTCGGTGGCGACTCTTGCTAACCGCGACATTGCGATTAAAACCACAAAAAAGTTCAGTTCACCGTATGACAGAACTGGCGACTCTGCTGGGGACCCTAAATATTTAAAAAGAGAGGTTACCTTAAAAACAAGATCACTTATTCAATTTGTCTGATTTATTTTTAAGGGATTGCTTGGGTATGTTATGCTTGAGTGAAAGATCCTACACCCGGATCTAGTGTACCTTAGGTAAGTAGCAAGAGATCATCGCGACTGTCCGGCGTATACTGGAATGGTCAAAATGATGGCTACGGTTAATGTGGCACTTTGGATGTCCTGATGTTCCTCATGTTAGTTGAGGAAATATTTGGCATTCGCGTGGTGTCATAAAAGCATTAACCAGACCTTTAGAACCCTAATTGACTCATCCTGGCCATTAGAAAGTAGTGAGATAACTGGCTTCGGTTCCGACTGGAGTTGGTTGAGACTCGATACTACACTCTTTGAGATTGGACTTTAGGGAAGCTTCGGTCAACCACCTGGTGTTGCACTGAAGTGGACTTAAGGAAAGGTCAATGATTTGAGATCCTTCTAGAACCCGGTTACTATTCTAAGACAGGTTGAACCAACCAAACTTCAGTGGGGAGGGTATTTACCTATGGAACTCACGCAAGCCTTAAAACCTAGGAATGATTGTTGTGTGACTTGCTTGTGCTTGTTATTTATCTAACAACATGACATCATAACAACATAACATCATAACATCATGGCATTGTACTAACCATTTCAAGGATTTAGGGATTTAACTCTAAAAAAAAAAAAAAAACAAAAAAAAACAAAAGCAAAAACAAAAGAGAAAAGAAAAAAAAGCTCTTTTTGTTAGTTTATGCAAAGTTAAATCCCGAAAGTCCTTGAAAACATTTCATACATTGCATTGCATCGCATAACAGGTATTCTAAAGGATCAGTGTTCTCACGATTTTCCAATCAAACAGATTCCAGCAGATTCAAACAGATTGAACAATGGCTCTCGAACAAACTGTCAAAGATCTCCAGGCCCAGAATGCTCAATTCCAGGAAATGATGCTGAGCTTATCTAAGGGGCAGGAAGAACTGAAAGCTCTTTTGATGGAGAAGAAGAAGGACCAGAAACCTGTGGGTTACATCAACCCGGGGAGAAGGCTTAAGGGACAGGTTACAGGAGTCAAGATTAGAATTCCGAAGGATTCAGAAGAAGAGACCGAGAATGATTCGGAAGATGAGAATCCTAATCTCGTCAATTCTGAGGACGACGATGAAGATTATGAACATGAACAGTACTCTCCGAAGGATGATAAGTACAAGTTGCTGGAAGAACGTATGCTAGCTATGGAGGGGCAGAAAGTGCCCGGTCTGGATTTCGAAAACTTGGGTCTGGTCTCTGATGTGGTCATTCCCCGCAAATTCAAGGTTCCCATTTTCACTAAGTATGATGGCGCCTCTTGTCCTCAGATGCATCTAAGGGCTTATGTGAGAAAGATTCAGCCGCACACTACTGATAAGAAACTGTGGATCCATTTCTTCCAAGAGAGTCTGTCTGGCACACAGTTAGAGTGGTATTATCAGCTTGAGAGCTCTAACATCCGCACATGGACTGATTTAGCAACAGCTTTCTACAAGCACTACCAGTATAATTCTGAGTTAGCGCCTACTCGGCTACAGCTACAAAATATGACTATGGGCTCTAAAGAAAGTTTCAAAGAATATGCTCAAAAGTGGAGAGATTTGGCTGGCAGAGTCAAACCCCCTATGACTGATCGAGAGTTAGTGGACATGTTCATGGGTACACTGACTGGCCCATTCTACAACCATCTACTGGGAAGTTCCTCGTCAGGTTTCACTGAACTTATCTTGACAGGTGAACGGGTTGAAAGCGGCATTCGAAGTGGAAAGATACAGGCAGCTACTTCTGCAAGCACCAAAAAGTCCTATCAGGGAAAGAGTGAATCAAATGCTATGTACAGTGAGAGGAAGCATAACAAGAAGAATCGTGACCATACTGTTGGGGCAGTTACAATTGCCGCACCGCCATCTCAGAACTTCCAACACAGACAAGACAGGTCGAGAAGACAGTTTACCAAGATCAATATGACTTTAACCCAAGCACTGCAGAGTATGTTAAAGGCCAATTTGATTACCCTCAGAGGCCCTCCTGCAAATCCCAACACTACTTCTCCTCGTTATAATCCCAACGCCAGGTGTGCCTATCACTCCGATAGCCCCGGGCATGATACGAATGATTGCTGGTTGTTGAAGAACAAGATTCAGGATATGATCGACGCTGGAGAAATTGAATTTGATCCTCCGGCGACCCCCAATGTCATCACAGCACCTATGCCTAATCATGACCAGAATGTTAATGTTGTGGACGACAATTCTCACGTTACTGACGTTGCTGATTTAGCATCTCCTCTCCTGATCGTTAAGAAGAATTTATTGCAAGCTGGTTTATTTCCAGGTTGTGCTGAAGATTGCGATCTCTGTGTACTCCGACCCAATGATTGTTTGAAGTTGAAGAACGGCATTCAACGGCTGATGGATGATCGTACAATTCTATTTGAAAGGGTTCCTAAGGTGGACAACTCTATTGAAGAGGTATCTGTGATTGCTAGGTCCAAAGCTCCAGTGAAGATTACCGCTACTAGAGTGCCTGTGAAGATTACCGCTGAGCCCAAAGTGGCTCCCCTGATTATTACCGCACCTGGCCCCGTGCCATATTCCTCCAGCAAAGCTATTCCGTGGAACTATGGAGGCGACGTTTACATCCATGGCATAAAGCAGGTTGGTAGTTCTGCTAATCCTAATGATATTGTGGGGACTAGTAAAGTTACTCGAAGTGGAAGGATCTACTCCCCAGAAATCTCACCTCCCGCTCCCGAAATTCGAGGAAAAAGACCAGTCAATCCTCCTCAGTCAGAGACATCGGTCGAAGTTACTTCTGAAGATGTTGCCAAACAGGAAATGGAAGAGATGCTGAAAATCATCCGTAAGAGCGATTTTGATGTAGTGGAACAATTGGGGCATACTCCGTCTAAAATCTCAATGTTGTCTTTATTGTTATCTTCTGAATCCCATGCCAATGCGTTGATGAAATTCTTGAAGACCACTCATGTGCCTCAAGAAACATCCGTCGATCAGTTCGAACATTATGTTGCTAATTTGACTGTTGACAATGGCCTAGGCTTTTCCGATGCTGACCTGACGCCAGCAGGAAAGAATCACAATAAAGCTCTGCATATCTCCATCGAGTGTGAGGGGATCACCCTGGCTCACGTGTTGATCGACAACGGCTCTTCCTTGAATGTGCTCCCGAAAGCTGTACTCGATAAATTTGACTACAAAGGCATTGAACTGAAACCTAGTGATGTTGTGGTGCGTGCTTACGATGGTGCGAAGAGTGTTGTCTATGGTGAAGTGGTTCTCCCTATCAAGATAGGACCTCAAGTCTTCAACACTACCTTTCACGTGATGGACATTCGTCCCGCCTACTCCTGCTTGTTGGGGCGCCCTTGGATCCATGGGGCAGGTGCGGTAGCTTCGTCACTTCATCAAAAGCTGAAGTATCCAATAGCAGGCATGGTTGTCACTGTATGTGGAGAAGAAGAGTATATTGTCAGTAGTGTGCAAGCCTTCAAATACGTCGAGATGGATGGTGAATTCTTTGAGACTCCTTCTCAGTCATTTGAAGTGGTTCCTCCACCCAGTCCTGTCCTTAAGCCAACTCCCCTTGTGCCCAAGGTTGTTCGTGCTCCCCCTGTCATGATCTCTCTGAAAGATGCTCAAGCCGCGATTGAAAATGGTGATCGTGCTGGTTGGGGTCAACTGATCAATGTACCGTACAAGTCTGATAAAGCTGGCCTGGGGTTTAACTCTGGAAAGATAGTCAAAAATCAGATTAATGCTATGGAAGATGCTGATAGTGATTGCGACTTGGATAGCTGGATTTTCCCAACAATTGGTGACGGACTCAACAATTGGAAGACTGAAGACATTATCCCGATTTCCTTTAGTCAGGAGTAATTGTTATTGTTTATTCTAGAATTGCAAATTTTAATTTTCTTTTACAATCAAACTTCTTAAAGCATTGTGTCTATGCCCGAGGCACAATGGCTAATTTGTTAGGGGTTTGTCATTTTCATAAGCATATTCATATTCAATAGATCAATGGACTTTTTGCATTCAAATATTGCGCTCTTTATCTTTCCTGTCATTTTTCAAACAAGCTATGTTTCTTGCACACACTCACGTAACAATTTGCCGATCCATATCCACTCTGGATCCTGTTGGTAATGACTCTGCTACTGTTCATTATGACTTTGAAAATCCGATCTACCAAGCCGAGGATGGAAGCGAGGAAGATTGTGAAGTCCCTGGAGAACTTGCCCGACTACTGCAAGAAGAAAAGACTATACAGCCGCATGAGGAATCAATTGAAATTGTAAATCTGGGTACTGAAATAAACAAGAAAGAAGTCAGAGGTTTCTTGGGGCACTCGAATTACATTGCCCGATTCATTCCACACTTGACTGCTACCTGCAAACCCATCTTCAAATTACTGAGACAAAATCAAGAGATGGTATGGAATGATGAATGCCAAGAAGCTTATGACAAAATCAGGAAATATCGCCAAGAACCTCCAGTTCCGATGCCACCAGTTGAAGGAAGACCTTTAATTACGTATTTGACCGTGTTAGAAAATTCAATGAGGTGTGTTGGGGCAACATGACGAGTCTGGTCGAAAAGAGCATGCCATATACTGCCTTAGCAAAAGGTACCGACTGTGAAACAAGATACTCACAGCCCGAGAAAGCTTGCTGTGCTTTGGCCTGGGCTGCTCGCCGACTAAGACAGTATATGTTGAATCATACCACCTTATTGACTTCTAAGATGGATTCTATCAAATACCTATTTGAGAAACCTGCTGTCTCCTGAAAGAGTTATCACTGACAATGGTACTAATTTGAACAACAAGATGATTACTGAACTCTGCACGCAGTTCAAAATAAAACACCATAACTCTTCTCCGTACCGGCCAAAGATGAACGGCGCCGTGGGGACTGCTAACAATATCAAGAAGGTCATGCAAGAAATGACAGTAACATACAAAGACTGGCATGAGATGTTACCCTTTACTCTTTACGGTTATCGCACTTCAGTGCGCACTGCGACAGGGGCAATTCCGTTCTCTTTAGTCTATGGAATGGAAGCCATCTTACTAGTGGAAGTTCAGATTCCCTCTCTAAGAATCATGAAAGAGGCGGGCTTAGATGAAGATGAATGGATTCAGACTCGACTCGATCAGATAAATCTGATTGATGAGAAGAGACTTGCGGCTGTTTGTCATGGGCAGATATATCAGAAATGCATGACCCAGGCATTTAACAAAAGAGTTAAGAGACAGGTGTACCAACTTGGCGACTTGGTGATCAAGCGTATCATTCTACCACAAGGTGATCCCAGAGGCAAATGGACTCCCACATACGAAGGGCCATTTGTGGTTAAGAAGGTATTCTCTGGTGGAGCCATGATACTCGCTACTATGGATGGTGAAGACTTCCCACATCCCGTGAACGCGGACATAGTTAAAAAATACTACGCATAAAAGAGACCCGCTAGATCGACGTATCTAGGCAAAAGTAAGGGCATCCCGGCGAACCAAAAGGGTTCGGGCAAAAATTAGGGATATATAAAAAAAAATGTACACCCGGCAAGTCGAAAACCTGAAAAGGCGGCTTGGGCAAAAAAGGGTATCCTGGTGGACTGAAAACCTGAAAAGGCGGTCCAGGCAAAAATTAGGGATTAAAGCGTATGACTATGTCCCGTTCTCAGTCAACTTTCATCCAAGTTCGAGGGACTGACCAAGCCAATCACTTCTATCCGACAGCAAGGGATGAGATGCTCGAAGACATAATGACAGTAGTAGGCTTAAAATCAATAGGACTTCTTCCACATAGCTTTCTCTTTGTTTTCGACAATTTCCTCTTACTAGGATTTCTGTCTCCTTGTACACAAATTGCCTGTTTATAGGCCTCCTTTCAAAATCAATACAACCCTCTTTCAAAAAAAAGATGCTTTTGTTTTTACTTTTCTGTTTTGGTTGCGTAAATGTCCATTGATTTAATTTGAATTAATATATGCACTTGAATATGACCAATGTTTACCAAAATACATGCATAGAATAGCAATAGCAATTACTACAAGACTTCAGGATCGAGGATAAGGTCTAACCATGCTTCCAATGAATCCGCTACCAATTCTCTTCCCCAGCAAGCCTATTTTTCCCGGAAGAAATTGGCAGTATTCCCCGGCACAGCCAGCTATTCCCCAACAGAGGTCGGCATCGCCAGACAGGCTGATCATCTCATCCATCTCCAGCCCGACTCTGCTGAATATTTCCACCATCAGACAGAAATCAAGCATCCCCAGCCGAGAAAAGGTCATCGACACAAATGTCTCAAATCAGTAGATGGGGATTTATTTTCCCCAGTAGAGTCCCCAAGCAGAACTTCTCATACGCATAACTCATTCATTACATCCTTTCACAGCATACGCATGCATACAACATTCACATTTATTTTAGCATAACACGAAACATCTCATGCATCATGACATAGCATGAAGCTAACTTTTCTTTGCAGGTTAATTATCCTCCTGATATAGTCAAAGTAGAAGGTTCATTCAGACAGACACCTTTATCAATCACATTCAAGATTCAGATACATATTTCAAATACAGTTCATGGGAACATTCATTCTGACAACACTTCGATATCCTCCTAACGATGGCATCTTTAAGCCCATCCCAGACATTTATTGCAAGTACAACATATACAGGTTATCAGATACAGCCTAACGTACGGTTCATTCTGATTCAGCCCAACATATGACTTCTTCAGCAACTCCAATGCGGTCTAACGTACGACCCATTTGGACCTTCAAATCCTCAGATGCTGCCTAGCGTACGGTACATTCAGGGGTGTAGTCTAGCGTACGACTACTTTCTTTTTCAGATGCAGCCTAACGGACGGCTCATTCTACAACTCGGATACGATCTAACGTACGATCCATTCTGAACTTCAACAACCCCAACGCGGTCTAACGTACGACCCGTTTGGATCTTACAACCCTCAGATGCTACCTAACGTACGGTACATTTCTGAAGTGTAGTCTGGCGTACGACTACCGCTTTCATCATCAGATGCGGCCTAACAGACGACTCATTCTGCGACGGTCTAACGTACGACCCGTTCGGATGTCCATCCCCTCAGATGCTACCTAACATACGGTACATTTCTGAAGTGTAGTCTAACGTACGACTACCCCTTTCGTCATCAGATTCAGCCTAACGTACGGCTCATTCTGCAACTCAGATACGATCTAGCGTATGGTCCATTCTGATCCTTTATCCCCAACAGCATATGACACACTCCGACTCCCCAGCGAAGTCGGCAGCCTAATGGATGACTCATTATACGGTCTAACGTACGACCCAGTGTGGCACCCATGTCTTCAAATTGGCCTAATATACGGCGCGATCTGAAGCTTTCGTCATCAAACCTCCCGGATGGCATCTTTAAGCCCATCTCCATCAAGACCAACTGTCGATTCTCAAGTGCAAATTTTTGGGGCATTCTAGTGTTCAATAATCTTCCACCTCCAGACCACGAATGGCATACACGCCATCCTAACTCTCTCGGTTCAAGAATATTGAACAGGGGCAGCTGTCATACCCCAAAAAATTACCCATCATTTTTCCTAAAAAAAAAAAAAAAAAACGAAAAAAAAAAACGAAAAAAAAAAGAGAAATTTTTTTTTTTAATTAATTAATTAAATAATTAAAATAAATAAATAAATAAAATATAACAAATTATTTTGGACTTGGGTCTCCCTCATTCCAAACCCATTACCCACGAAATTAGTCTATAAATACTGAAGTTTCAGTAGGGGAAGTGACACTTGGAGTTTACACTGGGAGATTCACTGGAGAAAGAAGGAAGAGAAGCAAAACACTCTGAGGTTTCCTTGGAACAAAACCTTGAGGAAAAAGAAAGAAAGAGAACAGAGAAGGACGGATAGAAACTTTGGCATAGGAACCCTGCCTACCCGGAGAATTCAGAGTAAAGAAACCCTGAAGGCAGCCCATCTGCACCGAAGCCATCGCCGTCCAATTCCCGCTGCCTAACTTATTCCGATACTACAAGTGGTCAATCCCTTCAACCTTGAATTGGCAAACAGGTTTTGCGTATCTCTATTGTTTATACTTTCAATTGGCCATATCTACATATATAATGCATCATGATTAAATGTTGATATATAATTTGCTTTCGTATGGGAATTTAAATATGCCTGAATACCCTGAATGTTTGACCATGTTATTCCTGTGATAAAATGCCATAAAATTCAAAGTTCCTAACATGGGGCTGTTTTCAAATTCAAAATCCGTGGCCTTCGCTAGGCGAGGCAGAGGCGAACGAGACAGTAGCTGACTTTTTTTTTTTTTTTTTATGTTTTATCATAGCCATGCATTATTCATCCTATCCTATTTATTGTTATGATATTTCTCCGGTGTAATCTTCGATTGCACCCTGATTTGGTGTTCTGACATGTTTCTTTTTTTTGAGTTTCGTAAAGGTTCACATATCCCAGGAAAAGGTTATTGGCTAGGTATTCCACTTTATTTGTGGGATACCCTTGTGGAGTTTCACCCTAAATTAATTTTTAATGTATTAATTTCTAATGTATTAATTTTTTTAATATATTATTTTTAATAATTTTAATGTGGAGTTTCATCCTAATTATATAATTAATTGTAAAACTTTGCCTTTGAATAAGTGATCTTGGACCTCTCTTTGTTGCCTTACGATTACGATATTACAGTCATGTCCCGCGAACGTGGGGATACCCTTAGCAAAGACCCTTCGGTTAAATCATCATAAAATAAATTATAGTCCCTCGGATGTTGCCTTCGAATGTACAACTTTGTCCCTCGATGACCCTCCGATGTTGCCTACGGTTAAATGATGATAGTCCCTTCGAATGCTAAGGTATCCTCATAACTGTTGCCTTCAATGACCAATCGATGACCCTACGATGACCCTTTTACATCCAAAGGATAAAACTACTTATTTCTCAATAATAAGGACAGTTTTACCCTCATAAGGATAGGAAATGCCCGTAAAGACCTTGGGTCGGTATAACTCTTAATTGCTGGCTCACAACTTAAAACATTTTTTTGCACCTCACACCTTTCAAAATGCCTTTAGAAAATCACCACTTGGTATACATTCATACTAGAATCATTACCGAGTTATATTTTTCTAAACAATTTTCAAAACTAAAACGGGATAACCACTTTGTATACATTCATACAAGAATCATTACAAAGTTAAATTCTCTTTTCAAAACAATTTTTCTAAACAATTCACAAACACTTTTTTTTCAGACAAAAATAATATAAGTGATCGAGCAATTAAGAGCCCATGGATAACCATGGATACAAAGGGTGCTAACACCTTCCCTTTGTATAATGTACCTCCCGAACCCAAAATCTAAATTAAGGTCTTTCCTGTTCTTTTCCACCTTTCCTTATTGGATAAAAGAAAAGTCGGTGGCGACTCTTGCTAACCGCGACATTGCGATTAAAACCACAAAAAAGTCCAGTTCACCGTATGACACAACCCATATCATCATTTGTCGAAAAAATCATTTCTTACACCAAATCTCATGGCGTCGAAAACGCACGTATGCAGCAGGATCAAAAGATATTAACCTTGATATAAATCAAGTTAATCACTCAGAAGAACCATTAAAGGTAAGAAAAGTTGTTCTTAATCTGAAGGATAAGAACCAAGCTTTCAGACTCTAAAGTTGTTCTTGCTGGGTGCTTGAGCAAAGAAGTATCTTCCTGGATAGATTGAGCACAGAAATCCCATGCTTACAAGCAAAGTAAGGAAGTCTCAATCAGTGTGAATGAGCATTGAAGTCTCATGCTTGCAAGCAGAGCAGGAAGTCCTAAACGGGTTGTTCAGGCATTGAAGTCTCATGCCTGGAGGCAGAGAAGAAAGTCTTGATCAGTCTAATTGAGTATTGAAGTCTCATACTTGTGGGAAGAACATGAAGTTTTGAACGGGTTGTTCAGGCATTGAAGTCTCATGCTTGAGGGAAAAGCATGATGTCTTGAGTTGTTGACTTAAGCAATTGTAATCAGTCTGATTATAGTTAAAAGCTTTTGTGATGTAAGGAGACTGGACTACTCTCAGTTGAGATCAACCATGATAAATTGTGTGTCTATTTATTTACTTCTGCATTTATATTTCCTTGTGCAAACAAACTCTGAAGTCAGACTCTGATCTAATTCATCCTCTTACTTGTATCAAAATCTAAGCTTGACACCTTAGGTTCTGAAATAGGGTTAAGAAAAGGAAGTAGACTTCTCACTGTTATTACTCACTCTAATATCAGACTTTGAACGCGTTTTAGAATCTGATGTTCCAGAATCAGAAGTGAAAAGAGTTTTTTATGCATACCGAATTCAACCCCATTCTTATGTATTTTTCTCACCTTCAAAGTGATCAAAGATGATTTAATTAAAGCAACAATGCAATTCTTCAAAGATGGTTGGATTCTTCCAAATTATAATTCAAACATTGTGGTCCTTATTCCTAAGACTCAAAGGAAGAATACATTGATTAGTATAGGCCCAAAGGTTTGGCAATTTGTAAGCATAAGATTATTACAAGAAATTTAGTAGACGGGATAACACATGTGTTACCCCACATTATTTATAAGGAGAAAAAAGGTTTCATTCATTGCATTTGTCTTACTTCGGAGGTGGATAGAGGTAACATTACCATGAAGGTTGTCATAGAAAAGGCTTTTGATACTTCAAGTTGGTGACATCTGTCACTTATGGCATGTTGATGCACTATATGATGATGATTTACTCTTGGTCGGTTAATCTACTTAAAGAAGTAGAGAGTTGGTGTCGAAATTTCATCTGAAGTGTTGACATTCATAAGTGGAAATTGGTGACTGTGGCATGGAAATTATGTTGTAAGGATTATAAGGATGAGGGGCCTATGTTTCAGATCACTATCTTTACTGAATAAAGCTACGAATTTAAAACAATGTTGGTGCTTTCAAACTGCCGCAGAGGATTAGGCAAAGGTGTTGAGAACAAGGGTCTTCAAAAATGGTAGGCAAATCAAGTACCATGTGTTTTCTTCTATCTAAACTGGCTACAAATTCGGGAGAAATGCTGCAACATTTGTTCTTTAACTGCAAATTAATTATGGAATTGTGGAATTGGATGGCAGGTATGCTTAATCACCCTCAAATTAATTATGTTAAAGACTATTGAATTTTTTTTATCTATTTTTCTTTTATATTATAGACTTGACCCACCATTTGCTAAAAAGAACAAAATTCAACCAAAGAAACATTTTTTCTATATTTTTTTAAAAGTTGCTGAGTTTGTTTTATATCAATTCAAGATTTAAATAAGATTATTCCTAAAGACAAGTCAGGAATAAGAGTAATGAAATATTGGATAGGATAAAATTTCACATGATAACTAGGTGTGCAAGCATTGATAGAGACATACAAAGGAAAAATTGTACTTAAACCATGATGAATTGACACAACTAAAACTGTCAAACTATTAAACACGATTCTTATCAGAAAAATCTAGACATTAATTCATTATTATATTTTCCTTCGACTATCGACAAATAAAAATGATCGGAATTGTGACCACGACAAAACATTATCAGTATGTGTAGGGATATCTGCGGCCAAAATGTTATAAGATATGTATATAACGGCCGCAGTCTAAACGGTATAACATGTCATATAATGGTCGCAACATGTGTATATAACGGCCGCAACAGTATAACATGTCATATAATGGTCGCAACATGTGCATATAACAGCCACAGCCTAAACAATATAACATGTCATATAATGTGGCCAAAATAGTATCGTCATGTACATATAATCGTGGCCAAAATAGTATCGTCATGTACATATAATCGTGGCCAAACTGCTATGTGTTGATACGAGTACACATCTCCATTATAATCTAATATCGCATGGGCATATAACGACGGTCAAAACGGTTTTGCCATATACATATAACTGCAGTCAAAACGAAATCGCCATGTGTCATGTCTCTGACATCTCCATTATATCTGGTATAATATTATAACGGCGGTATATAACTGCGGCCAAAACGAAATCGCCATGAGTCTGATATCTCCATTATAATCTGGTATCATATCATGCATATAAGGATATAATGGCGGTCAAAACGATTTTGTCATGTGCATATAACGACGGTCAAAACCGTATCGTCATGTGCATATAACGGCAGTCATAAGGATATAATGATGGTCAAAACGATTTTGCCATGTGCATATAACGGCGGTCAAAACCGTATCGTCATGTGCATATAACGGCAGTCAAAACGGGAGCCTCATGCGCATATACAAATATGTACAAATACATATTTCCATTATAATATGTATTTATGACATTTATACCACTCTATATGGTATCATTTATATATATTTTAAAACCCTAAATAATAATTAAAAAAGACAATTCCTTCAACTTTGATAAACTAAATTTCATGCTCTTCTATAAATCAATACACCATGATCTAAATCATTCACTTCAAACTCAATTTTAACTACACTTATTTTACAAAGCAATGCAAAATTCTAATTAACTTTTTTCTGTTCCATTTAATTTAAGCCTGAGGTGGTGGAGAAACAATAGTTGCTGGTGGAGGTGTAAAAGTATAGCCACTCTTGGGATTGGTATTTGGCTGTGGCTCTGAATAATCCATTATTTCATTCACTTCACTCATTTTCCTATCACCATCCTAAATAAATATAAAACAATTTTTTTATTAATTTTCAGCATAACAAATCAATTATTTAGTTTGTGAAAAAAAATTAAATAACAAACTAACCATGAGTTGTTTAGAAGAATCTTCATCTTCAATTTTCTCCATCATTGCAACTCTCCCAAAACCTTAAAGTTTAAACATGCAAATGAGAGCTATATCAATAATTGAAAAAAAAAAGACAAAGACATAAGTGAAAAATACTAGGGTTTTAAATTGTGATCGCAAATTTTGAGATCTCCACAAACCTAATTTCAAGGATGAAAGTGATTTTACTTACCATGAGCAAATGAGAGAAAGAGGATGGATGAAAGAAGAAGAAGAAAATATGAGCGATTCATTGTTTTGTGATTGGTGATGAATATTGTATGGCAAGAATGAAAAAACGAGTGAGTGAGTATATATATATATATATATATATATATATAAGAATGAGAGTGAAGTGTAGAGCGTGAGATTCTGAAACAGAAACCGACTTTGGTTTCTGGTTAGATCTAACAAAACATTGGAAATGGCAAAGTGGTACTTTTGTTGGCATCATATGCTTTACACACGTTTTGTTTGTTTGTTATACTAATTAGGTTGTCTTTCTAGGTTTTAATAAAATTTAATATATTTATGGTGATTAAATAATATGCCAATATTGTTAGGAGACTTTGTTACACCATACTTTCAATTGCACCCCTAAAGCTAGGAGACTCTAATAAGCTAACATATGTCCAATTATACAAATTAATAATATATTTATAGAGATATTCTTTTGGAATAAATGTATTTGATTTTTTAAATTTTAAATTTTTGTTTTATTCACACAAATTTTTGAATAGTAGTAACTTAACTTCTATCCTAAGGGTACAAGTTAGCAAGATCCATAAATAAATACTATCGTTTATTTCAAAAAAAAATTAGGGCAAATAGGACGAGAAAGAAAGAATGTGTCGGACATTACATTTTTAAAATCTAAAATTTTAATATTTTAAAAATATTTTTAAGAATTAAAATTGAGACACTTGTATAATTTAGATTTATTTAAAATAATATATTATATGGATGATGCTATTTAAAAAAGAATTTAATTGATATAAGTGGAAAGATTTTTTACACTGTCAGTTAATCACAACCATTGATTTATTTAGAATGTTTGACTTTTATTTTAATCACTTAAGAAATAATATAAACGGATGATTATGATGTATTGACCTTGTAAAACTTTTTACACTGACAGTGTATAACAACTTATCTCTTTAAAAATCATTACAATAATTCATATAAAAGTTTATTTATTTTCTATTTTACTTTATTTGCTAGTATAGAATTTTAGAGTATTTTCTTAACTTTCTTAGTTTAATAATTTATCATTTTAATTTGGTGTTTTCATTTTGATCTTTTTGTGCTAAATCGATATTGTGAATGATGAAATTTTCAATTTTTGAATCAAGCAAAGAGGCCTATTGGTGGGTTTTGTGCACATAAAAATACTTCAAAATGACTAGTGTAGGAGAAGTAAATATGATGTCTTGCACATATGCAATGAGAGGCTCAACTTTTAAATGGTGGTTATGGAAGTCTCAAATTCACCCAAAATCATGTTGATCACAAATGTGGTTATGGACATTGTTTAATTAGTTGAGATTTAAAGAGATCTAATTAATATTAAATTTATGGATAAATGTCGTGAAATGTAAAGTTATTTTGTATATATCATAAATCAATATCTAATTTGATGATTGAATAAATTAGAATATTGAAAACTAAGAAATAATCCTTAGTTATTTATATGAGATATGGTCTTTATTTGTAGAGTAATAGAAAAACACGATTTATTAGGATTCTGTATTCGTCCGCATCATAAGAGATTCAAGAAACTCTAAGGAACTCTACAAATCTGAATATCACATACCCGCAAACCTTCAAGATTTCTAATGAAAAATTCAACTACACTTATGCTTTTATACTCATCTTGTATTCAGTATGGGTTCTAAGGATATGAGTTCATAGGATATGAACTCAAAGGTGTAAGAACAAGATTTGGTTCTGCATCTGATATTATATTTTGAAGATAACAATTCATAGATTCATAAAGAACAATTTCGTACCCTAATGGATTTGTTAAGTGTGCAGATACTAGATACAAGTTCTGACTCTGAAGAAGTGACATGTGACATCATCAGACTCTGAACCTAGTGCGCTCTGGCTCTGAGATGTGTGTTCTACAAGATAATCAAACTTTGGATTACTCTACTCAACGCTTTTGAACATCGTTTATCCAAAGCTTTATGACTCTGACGTTGTCAAGCTCTGAAGTCTTGCGCTCAACAACTCTAATGAACTGTGTCACCGGACTCTGAAAACCAGGTTCTGATAAACTGGATTAAGACTCTAAAGACCAAGGTTCTGGAGACTCTCTCATACAAACTCTGATTTTTCTTCTATGTATGTTTCATCAACTCTCTATCTGAAGCCCCTAAATAGTTAAAGATAATATCAAACTAAATTTACGTGAGAAAGTAGTACACAGTACAAGATCAATATTCTTTCCACTACACTGATTTTGTGGAAAAAAGAATGTACTTTTGTGTGATTGTGTTTCCCATTTTCCTAGAACGTTATGCCAGGATACAACTACATTTGTGTATTCCGTTTCTACCCTCCAACTGATCTTTTCATTGCCTATATAAAATAGTCTTGGAAGAATCAAACGGTGCTAACACTAAGAAAATATCCTCTACATGAACATTGCATATTGTGAATATTTTGAGAGAAATAAAAATAACACACAAGAAACTTTTGTTCATACACTTTCATAAAAATATTGTGTGTGAAATTCTTTGTAATTCATTTGTGTAATTTGCTTTCTTAGAAGCATCGTGTAACACACCTTGTATTTCAATCATTGTGATTGTATTTCCTTGAGTGACTAGGGTACAGTTAGAATTACTCAAGAAGACATTGACAATTAGTCTTTGTGGTTGTAATCAAGTTTGGTTATAGTGGATTAAGTCCTCGGGATAAGGAAAAATCACCTTGACGGGTGGACTGGGAGTAGCTTAGTTAATAGCGAACCAGGATAAAAATAATTGGGTTCATTCTTTTTGTTCTAATTTTTCTCCTTGTCATTTTGGGTTGCAAAAGATTTTCATTCTAGAAACTCAATCCCCCCCCTCTTGTGTTTCCATTACCTTCAATTGACATCAGAGTTCTGGTACTAGTGTTGATTGTCTATCAAACACTTCAGCGTGTCAGATAAAGATCCAGGTTTTTTTGTGAAACACAATGGCAGGAGTCCCTCCACCAACTGCGTTTGTTATTAACAATGAAAGAGATCACTATAGTGAAATCCCCCAGTTTTTTATGGAGAAAATTTTTACTATTGGAAAGATAGAATATAAAGTTTTTTTCTTGGTCATGAAGTGCATCTATGAGATGTGGTAGTTGATGGATACATTCATCCTATTGATAGTAGTGGTAACAAGTTAGAAAGAAGAATGTTGAGTGATCAACAAAAGAAGGAATCATCATAAAATTAGAACCATTATGTTGATTCATTAAGGATGAATCATGAAGGAAATGCTCAAGTCAAAGAAACCAAGACGCTTGCCATGATACAAAAGTATAAAGCTTTCAAAATGGAGGATGATGAAACATTTGAGAATATGTGCTCAAGGTTTTAGACTCTAGTTGCAGGACAAAAGGTTCTGGACAAAGGTTACTCTACTGTAGATCATGTTAAGAAAATTATCAGAAACTTAATCAAGAGATTGAGGCCTATGGTAACAGCAATGAAGTTGTCTAAAGATCTGAACAACACTACACTTGAAGAACTTGTAAGTTCTTTGAGAAGTCATGCTATAAAGCTTGAAGAGGATGAGCCTAAAAAAGTTAAATTTATGGCTCTGAAATATATGAGAAAGTCTGAAAAGACTAAATCCTTTCAAGCTGAAGAAGAAGAGGAATCTGAAGAAGAAGATAAGTTGTCTATTCTTTCCATAAGAGTTAACCAATTCTAGAATAAAAGAAAAATCAAGTTCAGAGGATTAAGAAGGATTAGTGGTCGCTTTGAGTCTACATCTCGATTGAAGAAGTCAGGTGTTGGCAAAGACATTACCTGCTTTGAGTCCAATGAGCCAGGTCACTACAAAAACGAATGTCCTTAGTTGGGGAAAGACAAACTAAAGAAGAAAGACTTCAGAGGGAAGAAAAAAGGTTTGATGGCTACCTAGTATGACTCTAAATCCTCGGGAGATGACTCTGAGGAAGACAAAGCCAATGTGGCATTGATGTCATGCATATAAGTATTTAATGGAAATACACAGTCAGAATTAGAATTAGAATCTAAGTCAGGCTCTAAAGAGGTATTTCCTAATCTATCTTGTTTTGAATTAGAATCTTATTTATCTGAAATTCTGGAAAAATATCATAAGGTTCAGAACAAATACAAGGATCTGAAATAAGTCCAAGTATCTGAATCTGAAGCACATAATAAGCTTAAGAAAGATTTCTCCACTCTGAATGAAGACAATTTTATTCTTAAAAATGAAAACTTTGCACTTCAAAGTAAGAGTTCTAAACTTGAGGAAGAAATTATTTCAGAAGCTCATGTGGATTCTGAAAATATCATAAAGAAATATGACAAATATTTTCAGGCATTTATGACTAGAAACATAGATAGAAGCAAAATGGTTTCAATAATCTTTGGAGTTAGAATAAATGGAAGAAGATGAATCGACTATGTGCCTAAAGAAAAACCTAGTTTAAAACAAAAGGCAAAACCAAAAGCTCTTTATTCTCATTTCTCTTATGAACATGTACAAAATGATTATTGTGCACAAAGACCCAAGTTCTCTAAGAACTCTGGGAGAACTAACCATAAAGGACCCAAAAAGACGTGGGTACCTAAGGACAAGATAATATATGTTGCAGATATCCTTAGCAGCACAGTTAAAACACCAATCATGGTACCTGGACTCTAGGTGCTCATGACACATGACAGGAAGAATGTATATGTTACAAGACCTGGAACTTAAGGCAAGTGGCTTCGTGGATTTCAGAGGTAATTAAAAAGGGTGGACTATAGGCTCCAAAACAGTTGGTAATGGTTCTCTCCCTTCTATTACTAATGTTTTATTAGTTGATGGATTAATGCATAATTTATTGTCCATAAGTGTAGGTGTTTAATTGGCTGCATTATATGGTAAAACACTAGCTGGATTCTAATGTCTTGACTGATGTCATGACATGGTGTGTATGTGTAACTGCATTGTAGGTTAGAATATCTAACTGTACTCTGATGTCTTGACTGATGTCATGACACACTTGAGTAGTTACTGCAGGATTGGCTAATACAGGATTTATTGAATGTCAAACTGGATGTTGTGACATTCATCACTGTCAGCAGATACTGAGGAATAGAACAGTTGGTGTTCTGTTAGAGCTCAGTATTCATTTGCAGTCTGGTTATCAAGGAAATACCAGACCTGGCATAAGGCCTACTGACTGAATGTCAAACTGGATGTTATGACATTCATCATTGACAGCATATACTGAACAATAGACAGAGTGGTGTTCTGCTACACTTCAGTATGTTTCTTAGTCTGTTCTTCAAGAGGATAACAGAACTAACTTAAGGCCAAATGTGTAAATGTCAAATTGGATACTTTGACATTTATTAATGTAAGCTGTTACTGTAGTATGGTCATTTTGGTCATGTACAGGTCAGCAAAATTGTACAGTCTATTTTCTGGAAAAACAGACTTAGCATATGATCCTTGATGTCAAGTTGAATGTCGTGACATTCATTCCTGACAGCATATGCTATATTGTAGGTTGTTCAGTTTTCTGTTTCAGCTTTTTCTCAGGCTATTCTTCAGGGATTCAACAGCTGAGAGAAAATCCAGGAAATTAACAACCAAGCTACATTTAATGAACCTAACAAATAGCCGATTTGTTAGTAACCTAGATGTGGAATTTAAGGGAACTCGCGTGACCTTAAATTCAGGAGAATACAAGTGCAAAGGCCCAAGTACTGCAATACAAAAGGAAGTCGTTCCTTTCATTCAGAACTGGGGATTTTGAGGCGTGAAGATTTAGTGTGTCCATCATACTTCACTGCTGTATTTTTGTGAGTCTTGTATTAGACATATCTTGTAAGCCAAGCCATTATCAAGTAGATGATTGCTTTGGCATAAGGTGTTCATTGAGTTGTAAGTGTTGTGTCGCTCAAAGCTTTTAAGCGTGAGTGATGTGTATCTTGATTAAAGCTGATAAGCACAATCAAGAGTTGTTTGAAGTGTGACTTCAAAGTTGTCTTTAATATTATTAAAGGTAGTAATCACTGAGGTGATTGAGGGGGAGTGAGTAGGAACTCTGATCTTAGAGTAAGATTGAAATTGCATTGGGTAGGGATTAAGTGACAAGTTGTAAACGGGTGAGTTTAGCTTTGAATTAATACTACTGATAGTGGATTTCCTCCCTGGCTTGGTAGCCCCCAGATGTAGGTCATGTTGGACTGAACTGGGTAAACAATTACTTGTGTTATTTACTGCACTTACTGTTAAGTTCTACATAATTCTTGTCTGTGCAGAATTGGATGTCATAACAACCCGTGTGACATCTAAAGTCTGATAACTAGAATTTCAATAAGTCAATTAAGTGCTAATGATTATGATATAATTTTTAATCAAAAGTCTTATAAAGTTGTTAGTCAGAAGGATGACTCAATTCTTTTCAATGGCAAGAGGAAAACTAACATTTACAAAATTAGACTTTCTGATCTTAAAAATCAGAATGTAAAATGTCTCATGTTTGCTAATGAATAGCAATGTGTCTGGCATATATGATTGGATCATGTTAGCATGAGGACCTTCAAATGACAACCACCATTTTTCTTACCTTTCCACAATCTACGTATACTCCCTCTATCAACATGTGAAGATGACCTTCAAATGACAACCATCATTTATCACCGGACCTTAACCCACAACCTCCGTGAAACCCAACTCACCTCCGTAAATTTTCGAAACCACAACTACATATTCGCCTCCTGAAACTTCTGGCAACCGTCCAACCTTAATCTCTTTCTCCCTTAACCTCGAACCCTTCTGTAACACCCCAAAATTTGCCCTCCTCATTCATGCATTCACTTTTTAGGTCATTTAGCATTTCATACCACATTGCATCATGTCAATCGGAATTAGCTCCAAGAAGCTCGGACATCATCCAGGACACTTTGTGGGTTCTATTTAGATGGTCAGTCAACACAAGGAAAAGACTTGAGGTACTACCAACAGGTCCAAATGGGGCCCATTCACCGTGCAAATCACCAAGTCTGAAGAAGCAAGAATCTGCTGCTGAGCTGTCATGCTCGCTAGGCGAGCAGATGTTTCGCCTAGCGAAGAGTACTGTCATGCTCGCTAGGCGAGCAGATCCTTCGCTAGGCGAAGGGCGCGTATTGCATAACATAACAAAAAAGTTTTGGGCTTGAGCTGTCCTCATTCAAAGCCCACAAGCTGCGAAATTTGGTCTATAAATACCAGAGTGGTCAATGAAATAAAGGTTGAACACTGGCTGAACAGAAAAGACCAGAGACTGGAGAAAGAGACCTAGGAACTACTCTGCAGCAACCTTCAGGCAGCTCTGAGAAGTTCACTCCGCCTCACACAAACCCTAGTATTACTTTGCAGATCCAGCCGTACCATTCAATCTTAATCAGTCTCTCTCATCAGGTATGCCTTTGTTCCTATTACTTTACGCCTTGAATTTGAATATTATGAATGTATGAGGTAATATCAGGTTTTGCCCACGGGTTCGAATAAGCATGAATGTGTAACAATACCTTGAATGTTTTAATCGTTTTCTTTTATGAGATGGATACCACAGGGTTTCGGATCATAGAGATCGAACTGTTATCAAGGAGGAATCCAAAACCCGCAGGCCTTCGCTAGCCGCTTCGCTAGGCGAGCCTATAGCGAAGCTTCGCTAAGCCTTCGCTAGGCGAAGCAGTCGCGAACGTGACAATATTTGCTTTTTGTTCTGTTTTGTTCTAACCTGTCTTGTGCTTCCATGGCATTGTTTTCCTTGGATTTCATCTTGTTTGTCTAACCTTTCTGTTGAGTTTTCGTGAGGGCTCATATACTCTTGCAGGGATACCATCCGGAGGTTTATTCTGATTACTCGTATTGACTGATTTTCTTTGATGGTCTAGCTGGAGAGATATCAGGGTTGCTAATCCTTTAATTGCTGTAACTTCGGATCTTTATCCGTGTGGTAATTTTTTCCCTTTCTCGTACTTTATCGCTTTCTTAGCTGGAAGACCTCGATAGGAGGCAATGTTTGAGCCCCTTGGTGGCATTTTACTTTAAGATACATGTTTTGTGTGGTGTGATCGCTTCCCCATAGGACACGAGGCTTCAGATAGTCTCCCGTTTGCATGCCAATTAAGGTAGCACTGTTCCTTCGCCTAGGACTTCCTTTTTGCATGTGCGTTCCTACAATGCGAACAAACCCTAAAACCCAAAGCAACATGTTATCTCCTTCTACTACAGGCGAGTAAGTCTCCAAAGGTTGAGCATCCGGAAGATTGCGTAGTAACGTTGTTCGTCCAAAACCCAATCCATAACCCCGTAGTTAGACGAACTACGGCTTGCTCTGATTCTCATTCCAGATGAGATACGTAGGCATAAGACGCGATGTCTTGGCGAGCACACATCCCCCCAACCCATAGGTCAGCCGAGCTACGAAGACTCTGATTCTCATATTCAGATGAGATACGTATGCAGTGGATGCGACATCCGCGCGAGTCATTTCTCTTAACCTTTTTTAGTAGATAAACACATTAGGTAAACCCACACCCTTTAGACAAGAACCACAGAAGTGGATCCCGTAGAGTACTATGGATGCGTAGGGGTGCTAATACCTTCCCTTCGCATAACCGACTCCCGAACCCAAGATTTGGTTGCGAGACCCCGTCTTATCCTTTCCTTTTTCAGGTTTACTTCGAGCGTTTCCTTTCCCTCCTTTGGGATGAATAACGCACGGTGGCGACTCTTCTGTCATTTTCGTTCGCCGGTTGTTTTTTTTTCGCGCACTGTATTTTTCAGGTTGCGACAGCTGGCGACTCTGCTGGGGACGCTAAGAAGTTGACCTCTTGCTGGTCCATCTTCCCTAAGCGAGTCCCTCCTAGCTTTTGTGATTTCTTGTTCATTGGGTGTTCATGCTTTTGTACATTTATTTACTTACTTACTTACATTCATCTGCTGTATCTGTTGGAGCTGTTGTTTGTTTGTTGGGATGGGATGTTCTACGAGAGATAAGCCCATTACCCAGGCTTGAGTGTACACACAGGTTTTAGAATGGATAATCACGAGGCTTGCGTGGCATGTTGCTACGTTAAGTCGTTCGTGAAGAACCACACCCAGACGAGGTTTCTTTTGGATATATTATGTCCAACGGATGTTCCGTAACGACATGATGTTCCTTTAGAAATCGTCGACTCTGGTGACCATTTCCCGAGAACTCAGTCGAGGCCTCTCCTCCGAGACATGATTATGTTAGCTCTGGTGGGCGCATTCTCGCTGATCAATCCGAGGACCCCGAGACTGGGAACTTGCTTTAGGATGTCCTGTTGAGGGGAGTTAGTGGAGGTCTTTTATCCCGTAATAATGCCAAACCTTCAGTGGTAAACGTATTATTCGCGACTGAAGGGCTGAAGTTGACGAACTTCTGTTCTTAGAACCTACCAGTGAGGGGCGGGATAAATTCAGGAAACCTTAACCTCCAACCAACCCGGTTTTCTGAAGCAGAGCTTTGATCTTGTATTATATTCCTCAGTGGTTTTCTCTTCAGACAGTGTAACCCGACAGATGTTCAAGCAGATACAGCAATCCTGATTGACATGCCACTGCATTGCATTCACATCATCACATCATTTGCATTCATATCATTTAACACATGGTTATCCATTTTAAGGGGGTTTACATCTTCTTCTTGATTCCAGTCGAAGTTTTTCCGGTTCTCTTAAGATGGATACTGGCAGAAAGAGACTTGTCGCCTACAAGTTTCCGGTGGTCTGTCTGAAGCCCATTCAACAGTTGATGAAGTTAATGGATCATGGTTCTCTAGAGGGATTCCGAGAGGATTACGGTTTGATTCTAAGTTTCGTCACGGTTCTTTCCAAAGATCAACATGACGCTCTATTCACACTGCTACAGTTCTATGACCCTCCACTAAGATGTTTCACTTTCCCGGATTATATTTTGGTCCCTACTCTGGAGGAGATTGCCAGTTTTCTCAGAGTTCCTATCAGGTCACAGTTATTATTCTACAGTTCTGAGTTTCTGCCCGATCTCAGCATGGTTGCTTCAACCACATATTTGGAGGAATCAGTCTGGAAGGCTAATATGTGTCAGAAGGGAGAAGTTAGTGGTTTTCATCTGAGTTTCTTACTGGGAGAAGCAAAGAAGAAGCTGGAAGACGGTAACCAGAGGGGTTTCAATGCTGTGTTGGCTCTTTGTGTGTATGGGATTGTCTTGTTCGCTAATGTTGCCAAATTTGTGGACATGGACACAATACGCCTCTTCGTGTTGAGAAATCCAGTACCGACCTTGCTAGGAGATTTCTTTCATTTAGTGCACCACAGAAATAAGAATAGAAAAGGGGGATTGTTGAATTGTTGTGTGCCTTTGTTTTATAAGTGGTTCAGTTCTCACCTACCCAAATCAGGAATGCTCGTTGATGGCAAGGACTCGTTGAGTTGGTCGAAGAGATTGATGGGGTTGAGAGCTGAAGATATTTCTTGGTGGTTCGACCGGAGCTTGCTTCGGGCAGATATTATTCATAGTTGTGGGAACTTCCCAAATGTTCCGTTGGTAGGAAGAAGAGGAGGAATCAACTATAATCCTTCTCTAGCAGTTAGACAGTTTGGATATGCTTTAAGAACTCCGCCTTTGGAAAAGGATGTGGAAGAATCTCTGTTTTTCCATTCTTCGTCTGATTTGACGGTATCCCGTAAGGCAGCTAAGGCCTGGCTCAAGGTGATCAAGAGAGGAAGAACCGTCCTTGGAAAAGGAGATTGTAGAACTTACCCTCGGTATGAAGAATGGCTTCAAGGAAGAGTCGAAGAGTTTGGTATGCCGTTCCCTATTGAAGAACCTTCGTATCCACCTACTCCTGAGCAGTCAACAATGGTGAGCCGAGAGGAGTACGACAAGTTGAAGAGTGCCATGGAGGGACTTCAAACCAAGAACTCAGAGTTAAGTGAGAAGTTGCAAGACTGTATGCATCAATTCCATGAGGCAGAATATCAGAAGGGGGAAGCCGTCAGAATGCAAAAGGAAGCAGAGAGGAAATTTGCTGTGGAGGTGGACTTCTTCAGGAAGACAGACGAAGCCTTGAGATCATCCAGTTCTGAATTGAGGCGAGTCAAGCAGCAGTTAGTAGATGCTCATGGTAAATTAGCTGGGTGACAAGAGCAATGGGATGCTTTTTCAACTTCTCGGAAGGCAAAGGAGGAGGAGACAGTAGCCAAACTGACTGGTCAGATAGAGAAATTGACGACTTTGCTGAAGGGGAAGAACAATGAGCTTCTGTGCGCCCGTTCTACTAATGGCTACATCACAGATCAACTCCATGAGACTCGAGGACAGATTGAAGAACTCAAGGTGTTGGCAGGTTTGAAGAAATCCAGACTTGAAGAGGTATTCGGAGAGGATGATGGGAATTACTACAGAGAGCACATCAACGAACTGGATGGGATCATTCACAAGAGGAATCTGCTTATCCGGCATTTGACAGAATTTCCAGATCATCCCGACACGGTGGCATTACTGGATGAAGTGAGGAGCAGTCCTTATGGGTTGTATACAGGAGGTTGATTCCTGGTTTATGTTCCGCCCTTTACTTTTTGTTTTGTTGCTGTGTAGTGATAATACACAGACTTGTTGTGGGGATCCTCTTTTGATGTACTTTTGGCTAAGGCCCCTTTCCTGGAACTCATTTGTATGTTGGTTTCCCTTTGTTGCATCTTGATCTCAGAAGTTTATCCCTGACTCAGTCTTCTTGCACTATTCGCCTGATGTGAGACTGGAATCAAGGGGGTAGAATACCTTTAAGATTTGATAAACATGGCATTGCATTTACATATTCATTGTCATATCTTGCATAACAGGTATCGCTGCAGTGTTCTCATATTGTTTGGTGTCCCACTAGCAGGATAGCTGACTCAGGCATTCACCGATGCGGTACCCGAAGGAATCAACAGAGAGCGATGGAGAGCCTACAAGCAGAGCTCGCCGAGATGAAGATTCGCATGAATCAATTCATGGATTTGGTTCAAGGGGTGGCTCAAGGACAGCAGGAGCTTAGATTGTTGGTACAGAGGGATCCCCCTATTACTCAACCGGAGACGTTGGCTGATCCTCCAGCTGCAGAGGCTAATGGTCCCAATGGACCAGGGCCTATCCCGATCCCGCGTGTCAACCTAGATCAACAACCCATTCAGGATGGTCAGGATGATCAGTTCCCCTTGCTTCAGGAAGACTTTGGCATGGACCCCATGTTTAGAAGATTGGAAGAGAGGCTGAAAGCAGTGGAAGGACAGAATCCTCTGGGAGTAGATGTTGCTGACTTGGGGCTGGTCCCTGGTGTGAGAGTGCCACCGAAATTCAAGGTCCCGATATTTGACAAATACAATGGCAGCTCTTGCCCCAAAACTCACGTGCAAGCCTATTTCCGTAAAATGGTTGCATACTCTGATGACGAAAAGCTACTTATGTACTTCTTCCAGGACAGCCTGGCTGGGGCATCCTTGGAATGGTATATGAGGCTGGACAGAGCCTACATCCGTTACTGGAGGGATTTGGCAGAGGCTTTCGTGAAGCAGTATCAGTATAATGCAGACATGGCTCCGGACAGAACTCAACTTCAGAATTTGTCTCTTAAAAGCAATGAGTGCTTCAGGGAGTACGCTCAACGCTGGAGGGAGACAGCTTCCCGTGTTCAGCCTCCGATGTTGGAAAAGGAAATGGCCAACATGTTCATGAACACTCTGCCCGGACCTTACTTGGAGCGTCTGGTAGGTTGCAATGCTTCCAACTTTGCTGATGTGGTCTCTACTGGAGAAAGGGTGGAGAATTACCTAAAGACCTATAAGAGCCAGAGTGGAGGTGGATCCTCATCAGGGGTGAAGAAGCCGTTCATTCAGGGACAGAAGAGGAGAGAAGGGGATGCAAATGCCATATCTTCTTATCAGAACAGGGATAACCGGAGGAATAACTTTCAGAATTATCATCAGCAACCGTATGTTGCGGCTGTGACCATTCCAGCTGCAGCACCACTACAACAACAACAACCACAACGTCAATCAGCTCAGTATCAACAGCAGCAGCAACCGGGTAACAGACCCGCTTATCAACAGAGGCAAAGGATGATGGACCGGCGTTTCGACACCCTTCCAATGTCGTACGCTCAGTTGCTTTCTAGTCTTCAACAACTACAACTTGTGCAACTGCGCACTCTGGCTCCTCCTGTTGGTAGACTTTCGGTGGGTTACGACGCCAACGCTAGGTGTAGCTTCCACTTTGGGGGCACCTGGCCACAATATTGAGAACTGCAAAGCTTTTAAGCACGTAGTTCAGGACCTCATAGATTCAAAGGCCATCGACCTTGCACCGGCTCCGAATGTCGTTAACAATCCCATGCCCCAGCATGGTGGTGCGAACGTTAACATGATAGAGGTAAAAGCCAAGTCCATTAAGGATGTGTTGAAGTTAAACACTCCATTGTTGGATATCAAAGGATGCTTGCTGAAGGTCGATGTTTTCCCCGGTTGTGGGAAGGGTTGTTTGGATTGTGCCACTCAGAGTGGAGGTTGTTTGAAGCTACAACAGGGTATTCAGGCCTTGCTCGACAAAGGTATCCTCCAGGTTGAAGATTTGTCTGTCCAAGAGTTTATTGAAGGGGTTGAGGAAGAAGGGTTTGAAGATGCCACTGATGAATTCGCAGATGTTGTTCCTACTGATTCTGTAATCCATGATGATGTATTTATTTTTTCCAATGTGGATGATCCTGATGTAATTGAACTTGATCCCGATGTTTCGGATGCTTGCATTTCAATGAATGAGATTTCCGAGTACGACTGTGATGTTGCTACTATCACTATTTTCTACCCAACTAATCAGATCAGTGTGCCAGAAGCACAACCCGTGCCACCAGTGCGACGATCTACTATGACCATCACAACCCCTGGTCCTTTACCTTTCACCAGTGAAAGGGCCATTCCGTGGCATTATGGGGGGAGCGTGTATACGCACGATCATAGGGTGGAACGGCCACTGAAAGTAGAAGAGGGTCAGAAGCCTGAACTTGACGGTCCCGCAGTGGATAATGTCGGTGGAATCGGCCGATTCACCAGGAGTGGTAGATTGTTCTCACCACCGGTTACCCAAGCTGATAATGCTGATGCTGTGGCGAAAACCAAAGGCAAGCAAGTCGTGAATGAGGGTACCTCTGCACCCCAGGATGGTTCTGAGCCCACTTTTGCAAAGGATGTGGACGAGCTTCTGAGAATCATAAAGAAAAGCGACTACAAGGTAGTCGATCAGTTGATTCAGACTCCGTCCAAGATATCCATTCTCTCACTCCTGTTGTGTTCGGAGGCACACAGAGAGGCACTTCTGAAGGTTCTTAATGCTGCATATGTACCTCAAGAAATCTCGGTAAACCAACTAGAAGGGATCGTCGCCAATGTGCATGCAAGCAATGGGTTGGGTTTTACCGCTTCTGACTTGACACCAGCCGGACGCAATCATAACAAGGCTCTGCACATCTCGATGGAATGCAGAGACACTGTGCTATCGCATGTTCTGGTGGATACAGGCTCCTCTCTCAATGTGCTACCCAAGAGAGCCCTGTCGAGGTTAGAAGTAGAGGGTTTGGTCTTGAAACCTTCAGATCTTATTGTGAGAGCCTTCGATGGTTCTAAGAGATCGGTGTTTGGAGAGGTAGAATTGCCAATTCTGATTGGATCACAAACCTTCAACACTGTCTTCTACGTGATGGATATCGGTCCTTTCTACAGTTGCCTGCTGGGTCGTCCTTGGATCCATAATGCTGGAGCAGTCTTTTCAACTCTACATCAGAAGATTAAGTTTCCGGTCAACGGACGAATTATCACCGTCTGTGGTGAGGAGGACATCCTGGTCAATAACCTGTCTACATTCAAGTATGTAGAAGTAGAAGGTGAAATTCATGAGACTCTGTGTCAGGCCTTTGAGTTAGTCCAAGTCAAGGATGTAGCTCCGGTGGAAGAGGTTAAGGCGGGTGCCTCTATCTCATCCTTTAAGCAGGCACGAGCCGTGGTGGATTCAGGTGTTGCTCCCGGTTGGGGGCGTCTGTTGGAATTGCCAATGAAAGAAGATAAGTTCGGGATTGGGTATCAGCCAGTTTTGACTTCTACAACTTCAACACTTCAGGGGCCGATCACTTTCTCCAGTGCTGGCATCATTCAGTATGGCCAGGTCTCTGCGGTCAACGAAGAAGATGGGGATAGTGATTGTGACATTGACAACTGGGTGCGTCCGAGGATCCCGGGTGAAGTCATCAACAATTGGTCTTCTGAAGAGATTATCCAAGTCACTCTTCTTGAAGAGTAATTTTCTTTGTTTATTCATGCATATCCAAGTCTTACGTTCCGCCCAGGGCGTAATGACTCATTGTAGGGCTCATCTATGTGACACTTGCATTTTTATCATAAATAAAGGACGTATTTTTGCATTCAAATATTTCGTTCCCTGTCTTTCTATTTTTGCAGTTTTTCGAAATAAAAAAAATGGCAATGTTTTGTTTAGTTTCCACTTCTTGTTCACACTCATAAGCACATACCATCACTCATGCAGATGCACATCACCGGATCCTATTGATAACGTTTCTGCTACGGCTCGTTTCGACTTTGAAAATCCAATCTTTCAAGCTGAAGAAGAGGGTGATGAAGACTGTCAACTCCCTGAAGAGCTTACCAGGTTATTAAAACAAGAGGAAAGGGTTATTCAACCGCATCAAGAGTCTGTTGAAGTGATTAATCTCGGCACCGAGGACGCCAAGAGAGAAATCAAGATAGGGGCTGCTTTAGAAGACAATGTGAAGAAGGGGCTGATTGGATTGCTGCAAGAATACGTTGACATCTTCGCCTGGTCTTATCAGGACATGCCTGGGCTGGACACAGACATCGTGGTACACCGCTTGCCTCTCAAAGAAGGTTGTCCTCCGGTCAAGCAGAAGCTCAGAAGAACAAGACCAGAGATGGCTGTCAAGATAAAGGAAGAAGTGCAAAAGCAGTTGGATGCAGGGTTTCTAGCAGTCACCAATTATCCGCCATGGGTTGCAAACATCGTCCCAGTACCTAAGAAGGATGGAAAGGTACGGATGTGTGTCGACTACCGGGATCTAAATAGAGCTAGCCCTAAAGATGATTTCCCATTACCTCACATCGACGTTTTGGTGGATAATACAACTCAGTTCTCGGTATTCTCCTTCATGGATGGATTTTCTGGCTATAACCAAATCAAGATGGCACCAGAAGACATGGAAAAGACAACTTTCATAACCCCATGGGGCACCTTCTGCTACAAGGTGATGCCGTTTGGTCTGAAAAATACCGGAGCAACATATCAACGAGCTATGGTGACTCTGTTCCATGATATGATTCATCATGAAATCGAGGTTTATGTGGACGATATGATTGCCAAATCTCAGACAGAAGAAGAACATTTGGTGAATCTGCAGAAATTGTTTGAACGGTTAAGGAAATTCAAACTGAGACTTAATCCGAACAAGTGCACTTTCGGGGTGAGATCGGGAAAATTGTTGGTTTTATTGTTAGCGGAAAAGGGATTGAGGTGGATCCCGACAAAGTAAAAGCGATACAGGAAATGCCAGAGCCAAGAACAGAGAAGCAAATCCGTAGTTTCTTAGGGAGGTTAAACTACATTGCAAGGTTCATCTCCCACCTAACAACCACGTGTGAGCCAATTTTCAAATTGCTGAGGAAAGATCAGGCTATCAGGTGGAATGAAGATTGTCAAAGGGCTTTCGAGAAGATAAAAGAGTATCTACAGAAACCTCCAATCCTCATACCTCCAGTTCCTGGGAGACCTCTGATAATGTACCTGTCAGTGACTGAGAACTCGATGGGGTGTGTATTGGGACAACATGATGAGTCTGGTCGAAAAGAGCATGCCATATACTACCTTAGCAAAAAGTTTACCGACTGTGAAATCAAATATTCGCAGCTTAAGAAAACTTGTTGTGCTTTGGCCTGGGTTGCTCGCCGACTGAGGCAGTATATGTTGAACCATACTACCTTGTTGATTTCTAAGATGGATCCAGTCAAATACATATTCGAGAAGCCAGCTCTCACCGGAAGGGTGGCTCGTTGGCAAATGGTACTGACAGAGTACGATATCCAGTATACATCCCAGAAAGCCATCAAAGGGAGTATTCTGTCGGACTATCTTGCTCAGCAGCCGATTGATGATTATGAGCCGATGAAGTTTGATTTTCCAGATGAAGACATCATGTTCCTCAAGATGAAAGACTGTGAAAAGCCAGTTGTTGAGGAGGGACCTGATCCAAATGAAAAGTGGACTTTGTTGTTTGATGGGGCTGTCAACGCTAGAGGAAGTGGAATTGGTGTTGTCATTACAACTCCGAAAGGTGCCCACATACCTTTCACCGCTCGTTTGACTTTTGAGTGCACAAATAATGAAGCTGAGTACGAGGCCTGTATTTTGGGTATTGAGCAAGCCATTGATCTGAGAATCAAGACTCTGGACATCTTCAGAGATTCAGCTCTGGTGATCAATCAAGTGAATGGTGATAAGAATACTCTCCAGCCCACTCTGGTCCCCTACAGAGACTACACGAGAAGACTGTTGACTTTCTTCACAACAGTAAAATTGTATCATATACCTCGTGATGAGAACCAGATGGCAGACGCACTTGCTACTCTATCCTCCATGATCAAGGTAATTCGTTGGAACCATGCTCCCAGGATCGATGTGATGCGCCTTGACAGGGCCGCATATGTGTTTGCTGCTGAACTGGTAGTCGACGACAAGCCTTGGTATCACGATATCAAGTGCTTTCTGAAGAATCAAGAGTACCCTGCAGGGGTATCCAACAACGACAGAAAGACTTTAAGAAGATTGGCAGGCAGTTTCTTCTTGAACAAAGACAATGTGCTGTATAAGAGGAACTTCGACATGGTTTTGCTCAGATGCGTGGACAGACACGAGGCAGACATGTTAATGCAGGAAGTTCATGAAGGTTCCTTCGGTACTGATGTCGGCGGACATGCAATGGCTAAGAAATTGTTGAGAGCGGGTTATTATTGGATGACCATGGAATCAGATTGCTTCAAATATGCTCGGAAGTGTCATAAATGCCAGATTTATGCTGATAAGGTGCATGTGCCGCCAAATCCTCTGAATGTGATGACTTCGCCGTGGCCATTTGCTATGTGGGGCATTGACATGATTGGAAAGATTGAGCCGACTGCTTCCAATGGGCATCGCTTCATCCTTGTTGCCATCGACTATTTCACCAAGTGGGTCGAAGCAGCGTCGTTCGCGAATGTCACCAGACATGTGGTTGCCCGTTTCATCAAGAAAGAAATCATTTGTCGCTATGGAATTCCCGAAAGAATCATTACTGATAATGGTTCTAATCTCAACAACAAAATGATGAAGGAGTTGTGTCAGAACTTCAATATTCAGCATCACAATTCTTCCCCTTACCGCCCTAAGATGAACGGCGCTGTTGAGGCGGCAAATAAGAACATAAAGAAGATTGTGCAGAAGATGGTCGTCACGTACAGAGATTGGCATGAGATGCTACCCTTCGCCTTGCACGGGTACCGTACTTCAGTACGTACGTCGATTGGGGCAACCCCTTACTCCCTGGTGTATGGTATGGAAGCAGTCCTACCTGTTGAAGTGGAGATTCCTTCTCTAAGAGTCCTGTTGGATGTCAAGTTAGACGAAGCCGAATGGATTCGGACAAGGTTCAATGAGTTGAGTCTTATCGAAGAGAAGCGAATGGCAGCCATTTGTCATGGGCAGTTGTATCAGAGTCGGATGAAGAGAGCCTTTGATCAGAAAGTGCGTCCTCGTTGTTTCCAAGTCGGAGATTTAGTGTTGAAAAGGATCCTTCCTCCTCAGACAGATCACAGGGGCAAGTGGACTCCTAACTATGATGGACCGTATATTGTCACCAAGGTTTTTGATGGTGGGCCTTAATGCTTGCAACTATGGATGGTGAAAGCTTCACTTCCCCTGTGAACTCAGACGCAGTTAAAAAATACTTCGCATAAAATAGACCCGCTGGACAGTAAAAAGAACAGTCAAGGCAAAAATGGGCATCCCGACGAACCAAGAAAATGAAAAGGTTCGGGCAAAAATTAGGGATTAAAAATGAAAAGATCGTACACCCGGTAAGTTGAAAACCTGAAAAGGCAACTTAGGCAAAAATGGGTATCCCGGTGGATTGAAAACCCGAAAAGGGCGATTCAGGCAAAAGTTAGGGATTAAGCGAATGACTGCGTTCTGAGTTAGTTCTGAATCTCATCTCATGTCGATGACTGAGAATTTTCGAAAGGTAGGAAACAGTCCAATCACCTTTTCAGAAGCCTGATCATCTGGAGGATCTTGAAGATGGGCAAGTCATAGCAGAATTGGAATCCAATAGAAATCCATTTCACATTGCCATTAGATTAATTTCTGTTTTTATCTTTTGTGCGATTACCTCTTTCCAGGGATTGCTTCCTGATGTAAATGCCTATTCAGAGGCCATTCAATCAATAAAATCATGTTATTCAGCATATCTCTGTTTTCATTTTCATTTTACTGTTTTGTTTGCAAAAATGACGTCCGAATTTTTGATAAACATTGCATCATGACACATAAGGGCTTTACAGGTACATGCTTAATAAACATTTAAAATTGCTGTAAATTTTAAGTGCTTTGGATCGTCTATTCAGAACAGATACCCTCGGGGCATTTCCTTAAAATCCCCTGCAGATGATCGTGAATATCTTCTCCAATGAAGTCGCCAACAGACGAATTCGGTGTCTTATCCCTGTAGAGCTGATCAGAGTGTTGGATTCTTCAAATCCCCAGCAGGTTCTCACCACTGTACTTCCCCAAGCGTTTGTTTCAGGACATACACTCCCCAATAGAGTTGACCGTGCCAGATGGTATATCCCCGGTAGAGTTGACAGTGCCAGACTGTATCTTCCCAGCAGAATCAGCTACTCCTTGGAGTTCGATGCCAGATCCATGGTTTCTTTCCGTGAAGCAGAACCTCGGTACCGTATCAGTGTTTGTTTCCCCTGCTGAGTCATCTCCCGCAGATCGTGGTTTCCAGAACCACTATCGCTTTCCCCAACAGCAGGTTTTCAGTGTTGTTCTCTCCCCAGTCAGAATCTCGGTGTTTCATCATTGCTAGAACACCGTGTGGCGGGTCATTTCCCCACATATTTCTTTGCACTGTGCATCTCCAGCAGCCTTGTTAGAGCCCAAAGGATGGTGATCATTTCCCCAGCAGATCCCCTTGCCTCAGCTTGACATTCTACCCAGCATTTCGCATCCCTGCATGTAGAATCATATTGCATTGCATCCTTCCAAATCGCGTAGCATTTCCATTTTCATGGAGCATTACGCCATTGAAAAGTTCAAACATACGCATGTAAGCATAAAACATTCTCGGTATCCCAAGTGATAAGCTAGAAGTTGTTTCCAGTACTCAGACTGAAGATTGTTCATGACTCACCTTGGTTATCCCCAGCAAGTGTCATTGGCCCATGCACCGTGTCATACGGTGAACTGACTTGGTGTGTTTTGCTTTTTATCGCAATGTCGCGGATAGCAAGAGTCGCCACCGACTTTTCTTTTATCCAATAAGGAAAGGTGGAAAAGAACAGGAAAGACCTCAATAGATTTTGGGTTCGGGAGGTACATTATACAAAGGGAAGGTGTTAGCACCCTTTGTATCCATGGTTATCCATGGGCTCTTAATTGCTGGATCACTTATATTTTTGTCTGAAAAGTGTTCGTGAATTGTTTAAAAAATGTTTCGAAAAGAGAGTTTAACTTTGTAATGATTCTCGTATGAATGTATACAAAGTATTTACCTCGTTTGATTTTGAAAACGGTTTAGAAGAATGTAACTTGGTAATGATTCTAGTATGAATGTATACCAAGTGGTGATTTTCTAGGATTTGCAAAGTGTGAGGGGTGGAAAATGTTTTAGGTTATGATCCAGTAATTGAGAGTTATACCTTCCTAAGGTCGTTATGAACGTTTCCTATCCTTATGAGGGTAAAACTGTCCTTACTATTGAGAAGTAAGTAGTTTTATCCTTTGGATGTAAAAGGGTCATCGTAGGGTCATCGATAGGTCATTGAAGGCAACAGTTGTAAGGATACCTTAGCATTCGAAGGGACGATCATCATTTAACCGTAGGCTACACCGAAGGGTCATCGAGGGACAAAATCGTATTTTCGAAGGCAACATCCGAGGGACCATGATTTATTTTATGATGATTTAACCGAAGGGCCGTTGCTAAGTGTATCCCTACATTCGCGGGACATGACCGTTATACCGTAATACCGTAGGGCAAAAGAGAGGTCCAAGATCACATATTTAGAGGCCATGTTTTAAAGTTAATTAGGTAATTAGGGTGAATCTCCACATTAAAATCAATACATAATACATTAAAATTAATACATTAAAATTAATACATTAAAATTAATTAAGCAATTTAGGGCAGCTCTTCATAAGGGTATCCCACAAATAAAGTGGAAGACCTAAACAACAATCTTTTCCTGGGGTGTGTGAACCTTTGCAACATTCAGCAAACGGGTTAGAATACCAAATCAGGGTGCAATCGAGGATTACACCGCAAAAGAAATCACAACAGTAATATGATCAGATAAACAATGCCTGGCAATGATAAAACATGAGTGAAAAATCAGAATAGAAAAGTCGGCTACTGTCAGGTTCGCGCCTGCCTCGCCTAGCGAAGGCTTAGCGAATACTCGCTTCATGCTCGCTTAGCGACGTGCTAGCGAGCGACTGCGGATTCTGGTTTTGATATCAGTATAATTTCAACCAATTTTATGCCTTATGGCTTTCATTACAGCAATTATATGGTTAATCATTTAAGGTATTCAAGTGCACACTACAATTCACATGACAAACTTAAGATATTTTCATAAATTTAATCATAATGCCATATGCAAATTAAGAACATAAGGTAGTAATAGCAATTGTAACCTTGAATTGGCCGACCGGATCGAATTGAGCGGAAGTGACCTTGCTGCCGCCGGCTTTTCCTTCAGGGTTTCTCGGAATTCTCAGGGTTAGCCTCCAGGGTTTTCCGTCTGTGAGCGCGAGGGTTTGCTTGCTAGGGTTCTCCTTTCGTCCTTTTTCGTTCTCCCCTTTTCATTACTGAAGTGCTGGTATTTATAATGCTCTTTTTCATGACCTAATGGGCTCAGAATGAAGCCCAAAATTTTCTGTTGTCTGTCAGCTTCGCTAGGCGAGCGTGTAGCGAACGCGTAGCGAACGTTCGCTAGGCGAGCGTGTAGCGAACATGTAGCGAACGTTCGCTAGGCGAGCGTGTAGCGAACGCGTAGCGAACAGGCCAGTTTGGGCCATTTTCTGGATTGGGCCATTCGTGAGCTGGGCCTTTGTTCCTTTGAGATCAGTGTCATAAAAATGAGTCGGAGTGCCCTGAAAAATGTCTTGAAATATTAATGGGCAAATTTTGGGGTATGACAGCTGCCCCTGTTCAATATTCTTGAACCGAGAGAGTAGAATGGTATGTGCACCATTCGTGGTCTGGAGGTGGAAGATTATTGAACACTAGAATGCCCCGAAAATTTGCGCTTGTCAATTAGTCTTGATGGAGATGGGCTTAAAGATGTCATCTAGGAAGTTTGATGATGAGAGCTTCAGAGTACGTCGTACGTTAGAAGATATCTGAAGTCATGGGTGTCACTGGGTCATACGCTAGACCGTATAGTGGGTCATTCATTAGGCCGTCGACTTCCCTGGGGAGTTAGAATGGGTCATACGCCGCTGGAGATAACAGATCAGAATGGATCATACGCTAGATCGTATCTGAGTTGCAGAATGGACCGTCTGTTGGGCTGTATCTGACGAAAAGTAGTCGTACGCTAGACTACACCTCGGGATGTACCGTACGCTAGGTAGTATCTGAGGAATGAAGATCCGAATGGGTCGTATGCTAGACTATAATGTTGGAGGAGTAATATGTTGTGCCGAATCAAAATGAGATAAGAATCCGAATGAGTCATACACTGCTGGGGATAAAGGATCAGAATGGATCGTACGCTAGATCGTATCTGAGTTGCGGAACGAGCCGTCCGTTAGACTGTATCGTTACTGGGGGTGAAGGATCAGAATGGATCGTATGCTAGATCGTATCTGAGTTGTAGACTGAGCCGTCCGTTAGGCTGTACCTGATAATGAAGGGGGTAGTCATACGCCAGACTACACTTCAGAATGTACCGTGCGCTAGGTAGCATTTGAGGAGATGAAGGTCTAACTGGGTCGTACATTAGACCGTATCTGAGCAGAATCTGAGGACTTGAAGGTCTAACTTGGTCGTACATTAGACTGTATTTGAGCAGAATCTGAGGGCTTGAAGGTCTAACTTGGTCGTACATTAGACTGTATTTAAGTGGTTGAAGGTCAGAATGGATCGTACGCTAGATCGTATCTGAGTTGTTGAAGGTCAGAATGGATCGTATGCTAGATCGTATCTGAGTTGAAGGAGCCATATGTTGAGCTGAATCAGAATGAACCGTACGCTAGGCTATATCTGCTAGTATTTGTATATGTTGTATTTGCAATGAATGTCTGGGATGTACTTATAGATGCCACCGTTAGGAAGATGTCAGAATGAATGTTGACACGGAGTATATCTGAAAGATGTATCTGAAGAAGAAAGTAGTCGTACGCTAGACTGCACCTCGGAATATACCGTACGCTAGGCAGTATCTGAGGGATATAGTTAAATCTTGAATGTAATAGATAAAGATGCCCGTCTGAATGGACCTTTGTTTTGACTGTGTCAGGAGGATAATTGATCTGAAAAATAAAGTTAGCTTCATGTTATGTCATGATGCATGAGATGCAAATGTTGTATGCATGCGGGTGTTGTGAAATGATGTAATGTATATGATGCGGAATGAAATAAATGTGAACATTGTATGCAGGTATGTGATGTGAAATGATGTAATGTATATGATGCGGAATGAAAATTGTATGTAGGTATGTGATGTGAAATGATGTAATGAATGCATTATGTGTCTGAAACGTTCTTCCCGGGGACTCTACTGGGGAAAATAAATCTCAATCTTCTGGTTGGAGATATTGGTATCGGTGATCCTTTCTTAGCTGGGGATACTTGATTCTGTCTGAGGGTAGAAATATTTAACAGAAGCCTGGCTGGGGGTGGAAGAGATGACCAATTTGTCTAGTGATGCCAATTGCTTTTGGGGAATTACTGGCTTTGCTGGGGAATAGAATTAGCAACGGATTCATTGGAAAGCATGGCTAGACCTTCTCCTCGATCCTGAAGCCTAGTAGTAATCGCTATTTCTATTTTATGCACGCATTTTTGGTAAACATCGATCATATCCAAATGCATATATTAATTCGAATTAAATCAATGGACGTTTATGCAAACAAAACAGAGAAAGTAAAACAAGAGCATTTTTTTTTAGACTAAAATTATATTGATTTCGAAAGAGGGCCTATAAACAGGCAATTTGTGTACAAGGAGACAAAAATCCTAGTAAGAGGAAATTGTCAAGAAAACAAAGAGAAAGCTATGCCGAAAACATCCTATTGACTTTAATTCCACTACTGCCATTATGTCTTCAAGCCTCTCATCTCCTGCTGTCGGATAGAAGTGATTAGCTTGTTCAGTCCTTTGAACTTGGATGAAGCTGTCTGAGAACGGGACATAGTCATACGCTTTAATCCCTAATTTTTGCCTGGACCGCCTTTTCAGGTTTTCAATCCACCAGGATACCCCTTTTTGCCCAAGCCGCCTTTTCAGGTTTTCGACTTGCCGGGTGCACATTTTTTATGTTTATCCCTAATTTTTGCCCGAACCTTTTGGTTCGCCGGGATGCCCTTACTTTTGCCTAGGTACGTCGACCTAGCAGGTCTCTTTTATGCGTAGTATTTTTTGACTATGTCTGCGTTCACGGGATGTGGAAGTCTTCGCCGTCCATTGTGGCTAGTATCATGGCTCCACCAGAGAATACCTTCTTAACTACAAACGGCCCTTCGTACGTGGGAATCCATTTGCCTCTGGGATCACCTTGTGGTAGAGTGATGCGCTTTACCACCAAGTCGCCAATTTGATACACCTGTCTCTTGACTCTTTTGTTAAATGCCTGGGTCATGCGCTTCTGATATATCTGTCCATGACAAACAGCCGCAAGTCTCTTCTCATCAATCAAGTTTATCTGATCGAGTCGAGTCTGAATCCATTCATCTTCATCTAAGGCCGCCTCTTTCATGATTCTTAGAGAGGGAATCTGGACTTCCATTGGTAAAACGGCTTCCATTCCGTAGACTAAAGAGAAAGGAGTTGCTCCTGTCGAAGTGCGTACTGAAGTGCGATAACCGTGAAGAGCAAACGGTAACATCTCATGCCAGTCTTTGTACGTCACCGTCATCTTTTGTATGATCTTCTTGATATTCTTATTAGCAGCCTCTACGGCACCGTTCATCTTTGGCCGGTACGGAGAAGAGTTATGGTGTTTTATTTTGAACTGCGTGCGGAGTTCAGTAATCATCTTATTGTTCAAATTAGTACCATTGTCAGTAATAATTCTTTCAGGGATGCCATATCGACAAATGAGATTATTCTTGATGAATCGTGCCACCACATTCTTGGTGACAGAAGCGAATGAGGCGGCCTCTACCCACTTTGTAAAGTAATCAATAGCAACCAGGATGAAACGATGTCCGTTAGAAGCAATAGGTTTAATCTCTCCAATCATATCGATGCCCCACATTGCAAAGGGCCAAGGTGCGGTCAACACGTTCAATGGAGCAGGAGGTGCATGTACTTTATCCGCATATATCTGGCACTTGTGACAGGTTCTGGAGTGATGGTGGCAATCAGCTTCCATGGTAGACCAATAATACCCTAATCTCAGAATCTTCTTGGCCATCGTATGTCCACTAGAATGAGTCCCGAAAATACCGTCGTGCATATCTTCCATAATCTCTTCTGCTTCCTTTTTATCCACACAGCGAAGCAAAGTTGAGTCATGATTATGTTTGTATAATACTCCATTACTCAAAAAGAATTTAGCAGAGAACTTCCTCAGGAATTTTCTATCATTGATAGATGCCCCCTCAGGGTACTCCTGAGTTTCTAAATATCTTTTTACTTCGTGGAACCAAGGTTTTTCCCGTACTCCCTCGGTGTTAAGTTCATAACAGTATGCCGGTTCATCTAGTCGCTCAATGGTGATCCTGGGAGCTTCATTGTCCCATCTGACTCTGAACATAGATGACATGGTAGCTAATGCGTCTGCCAACTGATTCTCTTCTCGTGGGATATGTTCGAATGTTATCTCTTCAAAGTATGGGATTAATGTCATCACCCGTTCTCGGTAAGGGATGAGATTCGGATGCTTAGTGTCCCATTCTCCTTTGATCTGACTGATTACTAATGCTGAGTCTCCGTACACACTCAAAAACTTGACCCGCCGGTCTATAGCAGCCTTGAGTCCCAAAATACATGCTTCATACTCAGCCATATTATTGGTACAATGAAAACATAATCTAGCAGTGAAAGGCGTATGGTAACCCTCGGGAGAAATGATTACCACACCAACACCATTGCCCAATGCATTAGAAGATCCATCAAAAACCATAGTCCATCGAGATCCCGGTGCGGGTCCTTCATCCGGTCCATGTTCTTCATGATTGGTAACAAACATGACATCTTCATCTGGAAACTCAAAATTCATAGATTGATAATCATCCACCGCTTGATGAGCCAAATGATCGGCTAGCACACTTCCTTTGATTGCTTTCTGAGTAGTATACTGGATGTCATACTCTGTTAAGATCATCTGCCATCTTGCTATTCTTCCGGAGAGAGCGGGTTTCTCAAATATGTATTTGATAGGATCCATCTTAGAAATCAATAAAGTGGTGTGATTCAACATATACTGTCTTAGTCGGCGAGCAGCCCAGGCCAAAGCACAGCAAGTTCTCTCGAGCAGTGAGTATCTTGTTTCACAGTCGGTAAACTTTTTGCTAAGGTAGTATATGGCATGCTCTTTTCGACCAGACTCGTCATGTTGCCCCAACACACACCCCATTGAATTTTCTAACACGGTCAAATACATGATTAGAGGTCTCCTTCAACTACGGTGGCATCAGAATTGGAGGTTCTTGGAGATACTTCTTGATTTTGTCAAAAGCTTCTTGGCATTCATCATTCCATATCATCTCTTGATTTTTCCTCAGTAATTTGAAGAGGGGTTTGCAAGTAGCGGTCAAATGGGAGATAAATCGGGCAATGTAATTCAACCGTCCCAAGAAACCTCTGACTTCTTTATCCGTACGGGGAACTGGCATTTCTTGAATAGCTCTCACCTTAGCCGGGTCAACCTCAATCCCTTTACCACTGACAATAAATCCCAGGAGTTTACCGGATCTTACTCCAAAGGTGCATTTGTTCGGGTTCAATCTTAGCTTGTATTTCTTCAACCTCTCAAACAATTTGTATAAATGATCGAGATGTTCCTCCTCAGTATGAGATCTGGCTATCATGTCATCCACATATACTTCTATTTCATGATGGATCATATCATGGAACAAAACCACCATAGCACGCTGGTACGTTGCCCCTGCATTCTTTAAACCAAATGGCATTACTTTATAACAGAACGTGCCCCATTGCGTCACAAACGTAGTTTTCTCCATGTCCTCAGGCGCCATCTTAATCTGGTTGTAACCTGAGAATCCATCCATGAATGAGAACACCTTGTGTTGAGCGGTGTTATCTACCAGAACATCAATGTGCGGGAGTGGAAAGTCATCCTTGGGACTCGCTTTATTCAGGTCTCGGTAATCTACACACATTCGCACCTTACCATCCTTCTTTGGCACTGGTACCACATTAGCAACCCATTGAGGATAAGAAGTAACAGCCAGAAAACCTGCATCAAATTGTTTCATCACCTCGGCTTTGATTTTCTCAGACATTTCAGGACGCATGCGACGAACCTTTTGCTTAACAGGACGACATTCTTCCCTCGTTGGCAGTCGATGCACTACTATATCGGTATCCAGTCCTGGCATGTCTTCATAAGACCAAGCAAAAATCTCTACATAGTCATGCAACATCTGAATCAACCTTCTCTTGACACTGTTTTCCAAGCCTGCTCCTATTTTGACTTCTTTCTTGTTTACTTCAGTACCCAGATTTACAGTCTCAACTGACTCCTCGTGTGGCTGTATAGTCCTTTCTTCCTGCAGTAACAGTCTGGCAAGTTCTCCAGGTACTTCACAATCTTCCTCACTTCCATCCTCGGCTTGGTAGATCGGATTTTCAAAGTCATAATGAACAGTAGTAGAACTATTGTCAACAGGATCCAGAGTGGGTATGGATCTGCAATTCGTTACGTGAGTGTGTGTAAGAAAACATAGCTCGTTTGGAAGATGACAGAAAAGATAAAGAGCGCAATATTTGAATGCAAAAAGTCCATTGATTTATTGAATATGAATATGCTTATGAAGATGACAAAACCCTTAACAAATTAGCTATTGTGCCCCGGGCATAGACACAACGCTTGGAGAAGTTCAATTGTAAAAAAAAACAAAAATTTGCAACACTAAAATAGACAATAACAATTACTCCTGACTAAAGGAAATCGGGATAGTGTCTTCAGCCTTCCAATTATTGAGTCCGTCACCAATTGTTGGGAAAATCCAGCTATCCAGGTCGCAATCGCTGTCAGCATCTTCTACAACATTAATTTGACTCTTGTCAGAGCTGAACCCCAGGCCAAATTTGTCAGACTTGTACGGTACGTCGATCAATTGACCCCAGCCAGTACGACCACCATCTTCAACCACGGCTTGAGCGTCCTTCAGAGAAATCATAGCAGGAGGAGCACGAATAACCTTGGGTACACAGGAAGTTGGCTTAAGGACAGGATTGGTCGGAGGAACTACTTCAAATGACTGACAAGGAGTCTCAATGAATTCACCATCCATCTCGACGTATCTGAAGGTATGCACACTACTGACAATGTACTCTTCTTCTCCACACACGGTGACAATTTTGCCCTTTGTGGGATACCTCAACTTTTGATGGAGAGACGAGGCTACAGCGCCTGCCCCATGAATCCAAGGGCGTCCCAGTAAGCAGGAATAGGCAGGACGAATGTTCATTACATGGAAGGTAGTGTTGAAGACTTGAGGTCCTATCTTGATAGGAAGGACTACTTCGCCATGGACAACACTCTTCGCACCATCGTAAGCACGTACCACAATGTCACTAGGTTTCAGTTCAATGCTTTTACAATCCAGCTTATCCAGCACAGCTGTCGGCAGCACATTCAAGGAAGAGCCATTATCGATCAACACATGAGACAAAGTGATTCCCCTACACTCAATGGAGATATGCAGGGCTTTATTGTGATTCTTTCCTGCTGGTGTCAGATCAGCGTCGGAAAAGCCTAGGCCATTGTCAACAGCCAAGTGAGCAACATAATTTTCGAACTGATCGACAGATGTTTCCTGAGGCACATGAGCAGTCTTCAAGAATTTTATCAATGCATTGGCATGAGATTCAGAAGATAACAGCAAGGATAACATCGAGATCTTAGACGGGGTATGCCCCAACTGTTCTACAACATCAAAATCACTCTTGCGAATGATTTTCAGCACTTCTTCCATTTCTTGTTTGGCAACATCTTCGGGAGTAACTTCGACCGGTGTCTCTGACTGAGAAGGATTGACTGGTTCCTTTCCTCGAGTTTCAAGGACAGGAGGTGAGATTTCTGGAGAGAAGATCCTTCCGCTTCGAGTAATTTTACTAGTCCCAACAATGCCACTAGTATTAGCAGCATTATCCACTTGCTTCACGCCATGGACGTAAACATCACCGCCATAATTCCACGGAATAGCTTTGCTTGAGGAATACGGGATCGGGCCAGGTGCAGTGATGATTAGGGGAGCAACCCTGGGCTCAGCAGTAATCTTCACAGGCGCCCTGGTAGCGGTAATCTTCACTGGAACTTTGGACCTAGCAATCACAGATATTTCTTCAATAGGGTTTTCCGCCTTAGGAATCTTTCGAAGAGAACTGTACGATCGTCCATCAGCCGTTGAATACCATTCTTCAATTTCAAACAGTCCTCGGGCCGGAGTATGCAGAGATTGCAATCTTCAGCACAACCTGGAAATAAACCAGCTTGCAATAAATTCCTCTTTATGATCGGGAGAGGAGATGTTAAGTCCGCCACATTGGAAACGTGATCGTCATCCACGGCATTAACCTTCTTGTCATGATTAGGCATAGGGGCAGTGATGACATTAGGGGTCTCCGGAGGCTCAAACTCAATTTCTCCAGCTTCGATCATATCCTGAATCTTATTCTTCAATGACCAGCAATCGTTTGTATCATGCCCGGGGCTATCGGAGTGATATGCACACCTGGCATTAGGGTTATAACGAGAAGAGGTAGTGTTGGGATTCGTAGGAGGATCTCTGAGGGTGATCAAATTTGCCTTTAGCATTCCCTGCAGTGCCTGTGCCAAGGTCATATTGATCCTGGTAAACTGCCTTCTTGGCCTGTCTTGTTTGGGCTGGAAGTTTTGAGATGGTGGTGCTGCAATCGTAACTGCTCCAATGTCGTGGTCACGGTTTTTCTTGTTACGACCCTTTTGACCGTACACAGCATTTGATTCGTTCCTCCCCTGATAGGACCTTTTGGTGCTTGCAGAGGTAGCCGCCTGTATCTTTCCACTTCGGATGCCGCTTTCAACACGTTCACCTGTTAATATAAGTTCAGTGAAACCTGATGAAGAACTTCCCAGTAGATGGCTGTAGAATGGGCCGGTCAGTGTGCCCATGAACATGTCCACCAATTCTCTGTCAGTCATAGGGGGTTTGACTCTGCCAGCCAAATCTCTCCACTTTTGAGCATATTCTTTAAAGCTTTCTTTAGATCCCATAGTCATATTCTGCAACTGTAGCCGGGTAGGCGCTAGTTCAGAGTTATACTGGTACTGTTTATAGAAAGCTGTTGCTAAATCAGTCCAGGTGCGGATGTCAGAGCTCTCGAGCTGATAATACCATTCCAACTGTGTGCCAGACAGGCTCTCTTGGAAGAAATGGATCCATAGCTTCCTGTCAGTGGTATGCGGCTGAATCTTTCTCACATAAGCTCTCAGATGCATCTGAGGACAAGACGCACCATCGTACTTAGTGAAAGTGGGGATTTTGAATTTGCGAGGAATGGTCACATCGGAGACCAGACCCAAACTTTCGAAATCCAGACCGGGCGCCTTCTGACCCTCCATAGCTAGCATACGTTCTTCCAGCAACTTGTACTTATCATCTCTTGGAGAGTACTGTTCATTTTCATAATCTTCATCGTCGTCCTCAGGGTTGAGAAATCAGCATTCTCCTCCTCTGAATCATTCTCCGTCTCCTCTTCTGGACCATTCGGGATCCCAAACTTGACTCCTGCGGCCTGTCCTTTACGCCTTCTTCCCGGGTTAATGAAACTCACAGCTTTCTTGTCTTTCTTCTTTTCGAGCAAAAGAGCCTTCAGTTCCTCCTGCCCCTTGGATAAGCTTAGCATCATCTCCTTGAATTGAGCATTCTGAGTCTGGAGATCTTTGACAGTTTGTTCGAGATCCATTTTTCTGTTTGTAATGGAGACCGTGAGAACATTGAACTTGTAGAATACCTGTTATGCAGTGTTATGTTATGCTATGCAATGTATGAAATGTTTTCAAGGACTTTTGGAATTTAACTTTGCGTAAATCACCAACAAGAGAGAAATGTTTATTGCTAATTTCTTTGACCAATGTTCATTACAAAAGGAATAATAATAAAAATACAATGAAAGCTCAAGTCTCCCAGGGGCGGCTTCTTTTTGGGCGAAGATACGCATTGAGTCTTCGTTCCTCATTAAGCTGACTGGTAAGTTCTAACACTTTCTTCCTTTCTGCGACGAACTGAGTCTCGAAAGTATCCCTTTCTTCTCTCAACTGGATCCAGGATCTCTTTAGTTCCTCAACATTGGTAGGCATATCTGGATAAGGAATGATCTGAGGAGCACCTCCTTCAGCTTCAGGTTCGACAATCTGAGGTCCGATTGCAAGATATGGCATGACAAGTTCACGAGCTCTGGCGCGTACCCATCTGAGATAAGGTTCCATAGGAATAGAATTTTTCTGTCCTAACGTACCTCTCTTCACCATGCCCCAAGCTCGTACAAATCTTTGACGGAGGCCTTGGGAATCGTTGTCATAGTCGAACATGATGCCTTCGATGATCATTTCATGTGGACCATCTCTTCGAGCACAACCAAACTGTCGCAGAGCTAAAGCAGGATTATAAGTAATACCTCCTCTTATTCCTAGGAGTGGTACATTAGGGAACTCGCCACAACGGTCAATGATGGTAACATTTTCCTTGAACTGAGGACACCAACAGATGTCTGGGTGGGAGAGCGACATTATCCTTTGAGACCATTTCAAATTCTGCTCGTTCTTCAAGACTGATTGAGGAAGGTGCGAAATAAACCACCTAGACAACAAAGGTATGCAGCACATGAGAGTCCCTTGCTTCTTCATGGTACGAGTGTGGAGGGAATGCAAAATGTCTCCCAGCAAGGTAGGTACAGGGTTGTGAGTGAGAAATATCTTAATAGCATTCATGTCTATGAATTGGTCTGGATTAGGGAATAACACCAAGCCATAGATTAGCAATGCCAGGATGTCTTCGAAAGCACGGACATTCATAACTTTTAAGAATTCTCGGGCCTTATTTGTCAGGAATTTGGCAAGTAAACCCTTAACTCCACTCCTTGTTACCCAATTAGCTTCAATGTCGGACTTCGTCATGTGTAAAGCTGCAGCAACTTCTTCAGACTTCGGAACCTTTTCTAAACCACTGAGAGGTATTTGATCAAGGATAGGTATCCCAAGCAGTCTGGAGAATTCTTCCAGTGTAGGTACCAACTGATAATCTGAGAATGTGAAGCAATGATGTTTAGGGTCGAAGAACTGGAATAAAACTCTCATCATATCTTCTTTGAAACCAGTGGTAACCAAATTGAGGAGAGATTGCTACAAAATTGATCCGGATGGTCTTCCTGGGAGCCATAGCCTTACAAAACAGAGCAAAGTTAAATCCCTAAGTCCTTGAAATGGTTAGTACAATGTTATGATGTCATGATGTTATGATGTTATGATGTTATGATGTTAAGTAAGTAGCAAACATCAACCAGTCACACAATCATTCCTAGGTTTTAAGGCTTGCATGAGTTCCATAGGTAAGTACCCTCCCCACTGAAGTTTGGTTGGTTCAACCTGTCCTAGAATAGTAACCGGGTTCTAGAAGGATCTCCAATCATTGACCTTCCTTTAAGTCCACTTCAGTGCAACACCAAGTGGTTGACCGAAGCTTCCCTAAAGTCCAATCTCAAAGAGTGTAGTATCGAGTCTCAACAGACCCTAGTCGGAACCGAAGTCAGTTATCTCACTACTTTCTAATGGCTAGGAGGAGTAAATTAGGGTTCTAAAGGTCTGGTTAATGCTTTAATGACACCACGCGGAAGCAAAATTTTTCCTCAAATGAACATGAGGAACATCAGGACATCCAAAGTGTCACATTAACCGTAGCCATCATTTTAACCATTCCAGTATACGCCGGATAGTCGCGATGATCTATTGCTACTTACCTAAGGTACACTAGATCCGGGTGTAGGATCTTTCACTCAAAAATACCCAAGCAATCCCTTAAAAGTAAATCAGACAATTTGGAATAAGTGATCTTGTTTTTTAAGGTAACCTCTCTTGTAATAGTCCCCAGCAGAGTCGCCAGTTCTGTCATACGGTGAACTGACTTGGTGTGTTTTGCTTTTTATCGCAATGTCGCGGATAGCAAGAGTCGCCACCGACTTTTCTTTTATCCAATAAGGAAAGGTGGAAAAGAACAGGAAAGACCTCAATAGATTTTGGGTTCGGGAGGTACATTATACAAAGGGAAGGTGTTAGCACCCTTTGTATCCATGGTTATCCATGGGCTCTTAATTGCTGGATCACTTATATTTTTGTCTGAAAAGTGTTCGTGAATTGTTTAAAAATGTTTCGAAAAGAGAGTTTAACTTTGTAATGATTCTCGTATGAATGTATACAAAGTATTTACCTCGTTTGATTTTGAAAACCGTTTAGAAGAATGTAACTTGGTAATGATTCTAGTATGAATGTATACCAAGTGGTGATTTTCTAGGATTTGCAAAGTGTGAGGGGTGGAAAATGTTTTAGGTTATGATCCAGCAATTGAGAGTTATACCTTCCTAAGGTCGTTATGAACGTTTCCTATCCTTATGAGGGTAAAACTGTCCTTACTATTGAGAAGTAAGTAGTTTTATCCTTTGGATGTAAAAGGGTCATCGTAGGGTCATCGATAGGTCATTGAAGGCAACAGTTGTAAGGATACCTTAGCATTCGAAGGGACGATCATCATTTAACCGTAGGCTACACCGAAGGGTCATCGAGGGACAAAATCGTATTTTCGAAGGCAACATCCGAGGGACCATGATTTATTTTATGATGATTTAACCGAAGGGCCGTTGCTAAGTGTATCCCTACATTCGCGGGACATGACCGTTATACCGTAATACCGTAGGGCAAAAGAGAGGTCCAAGATCACATATTTAGAGGCCATGTTTTAAAGTTAATTAGGTAATTAGGGTGAATCTCCACATTAAAATCAATACATAATACATTAAAATTAATACATTAAAATTAATACATTAAAATTAATTAAGCAATTTAGGGCAGCTCTTCATAAGGGTATCCCACAAATAAAGTGGAAGACCTAAACAACAATCTTTTCCTGGGGTGTGTGAACCTTTGCAACATTCAGCAAACGGGTTAGAATACCAAATCAGGGTGCAATCGAGGATTACACCGCAAAAAAAATCACAACAGTAATATGATCAGATAAAAAATGCCTGGCAATGATAAAACATGAGTGAAAAATCAGAATAGAAAAGTCGGCTACTGTCAGGTTCGCGCCTGCCTCGCATAGCGAAGGCTTAGCGAATACTCGCTTCATGCTCGCTTAGCGACGTGCTAGCGAGCGACTGCGGATTCTGGTTTTGATATCAGTACAATTTCAACCAATTTTATGCCTTATGGCTTTCATTACAGCAATTATATGGTTAATCATTTAAGGTATTCAAGTGCACACTACAATTCACATGACAAACTTAAGATATTTTCATAAATTTAATCATAATGCCATATGCAAATTAAGAACATAAGGTAGTAATAGCAATTGTAACCTTGAATTGGCCGACCGGATCGAATTGAGCGGAAGTGACCTTGCTGCCGCCGGCTTTTCCTTCAGGGTTTCTCGGAATTCTCAGGGTTAGCCTCCAGGGTTTTCCGTCTGTGAGCGCGAGGGTTTGCTTGCTAGGGTTCTCCTTTCGTCCTTTTTCGTTCTCCCCTTTTCATTACTGAAGTGCTGGTATTTATAATGCTCTTTTTCATGACCTAATGGGCTCAGAATGAAGCCCGAAATTTTCTGTTGTCTGTCAGCTTCGCTAGGCGAGCGTGTAGCGAACGTGTAGCGAACGTTCGCTAGGCGAGCGTGTAGCGAACATGTAGCGAACGTTCGCTAGGCGAGCGTGTAGCGAACGCGTAGCGAACAGGCCAGTTTGGGCCATTTTCTGGATTGGGCCATTCGTGAGCTGGGCCTTTGTTCCTTTGAGATCAGTGTCATAAAAATGAGTCGGAGTGCCCTGAAAAATGTCTTGAAATATTAATGGGCAAATTTTGGGGTATGACACACCGTCTCTATTATCCTTCCTTATTTCTGCCGATGCTGACGGACATGAAGTTTCCGGTATTCAGACCGAAGTGGCATTCAGGCCAGTTTCCGGTATTCAGACCGAAGTGGCATTCAGGCCAGTTTCCGGTATTCAGACCGAAGTGGCATTCAGGCCAGTTTCCGGTATTCAGACCGAAGTGGCGTTCAGGCCAGTTTCCGGTATTCAAACCGAAGTGGCGGTCAGGCCAATTTCCCGACGTTCAGATCGAAGAAGTTTCCGACGTTCAGGTCGACGCAGCTTGTGGCATTCAGGCTAACCTCTCGGTGTTCAGACCGATATTAATAATCTCAAATTTCCCGATGTTCAGATCGAAGTCATTTCCAGTATTCGGACTGATGAGCGGCATTCAGGCCATGGTTATTTCTGTGTTACCATTTATTTTGGTATCCAGTTTAACATTCCTTGTCGGTATTCAGACGGACTTTCACCGTACCAGACGGATTCTTCTTTCAAGACCACATCTTTGCCGATTCTGACAGGTATTGTTACTTCACTTCACTTCAGTGCAAATTTTTGGGCTTTTATTGTATTCAATCCCTTGATACCTCAAAAGTACGAAAGCCGCTGCCATCTTCTTTCCGGGTCTCCAGTTGATTGAATAAGGGCAGCTGTAACACCCCAAAATTTGCCCTCCTCATTCATGCATTCACTTTTTAGGTCATTTAGCATTTGATACCACATTGCATCATGTCAATCGGAATTAGCTCCAAGAAGCTCGGACATCATCCAGGACACTTTGTGGGTTCTATTTAGATGGTCAGTCAACACAAGGAAAAGACTTGAGGTACTACCAACAGGTCCAAATGGGGCCCATTCACCGTGCAAATCACCAAGTCTGAAGAAGCAAGAATCTGCTGCTGAGCTGTCATGCTCGCTAGGCGAGCAGATGTTTCGCCTTGCGAAGAGTACTGTCATGCTCGCTAGGCGAGCAGATCCTTCGCTAGGCGAAGGGCGCGTATTGCAGAACATAACAGACAAGTTTTGGGCTTGAGCTGTCCTCATTCAAAGCCCACAAGCTGCGAAATTTGGTCTATAAATACCAGAGTGGTCAATGAAATAAAGGCTGAACACTGGCTGAACAGAAAAGACCAGAGACTGGAGAAAGAGACCTAGGAACTACTCTGCAGCAACCTTCAGGCAACTCTGAGAAGTTCACTCCGCCTCACACAAACCCTAGTATTACTTTGCAGATCCAGCCGTACCATTCAATCTTAATCAGTCTCTCTCATCAGGTATGCCTTTGTTCCTATTACTTTACGCCTTGAATTTGAATATTATGAATGTATGAGGTAATATCAGGTTTTGCCCACGGGTTCGAATAAGCATGAATGTGTAACAATACCTTGAATGTTTTAATCGTTTTCTTTTATGAGATGGATACCACAGGGTTTCAGATCATAGAGATCGAACTGTTATCAAGGAGGAATCCAAAACCCGCAGGCCTTCGCTAGCCGCTTCGCTAGGCGAGCCTATAGCGAAGCTTCGCTAAGCCTTCGCTAGGCGAAGCAGTCGCGAACGTGACAATATTTGCTTTTTGTTCTGTTTTGTTCTAACCTGTCTTGTGCTTCCATGGCATTGTTTTCCTTGGATTTCATCTTGTTTGTCTAACCTTTCTGTTGAGTTTTCGTGAGGGCTCATATACTCTTGCAGGGATACCATCCGGAGGTTTATTCTGATTACTCGTATTGACTGATTTTCTTTGATGGTCTAGCTGGAGAGATCTCAGGGTTGGTAATCCTTTAATTGCTGTAACTTCGGATCTTTATCCGTGTGGTAATTT